>NC_057799.1:535992129-536114266 GCF_018294505.1 Triticum aestivum
CAAGCCTGAAATTGAAATACCTAGAAAGGTGAACTGAATCTTTGGGCCTCTAGAAATAATGCAAGCCTGAAATTGAAATACCTAGAAAGGTGACCTGAATCTTTGGGCCTCTAGAAAGATTTATTACATCCTCAAGCAGCATCCAACAATTCCATGCGTGCACCACAAATCTATACCAAGTTTGATCAGGATCTACTTTTCCAAATCAGAATTAGCGCTAGAGCAAGCAAGATCAATGATATGGCCATGAGACAGAGAAGGAACGAACAAACTCACCCCTCTCGCGACCTCCCTGGTAGATGCGCCGCCGCCACGCACGACAGAGGGAGAAAAACGACTGGTGAACGGGGAGCGGGGCGACCTTCGAAGGCCGGAGGGAGAGGGCGGCCGGGGTAGGGCGGCGGAGGCCGGAAGGAGAGGGCGGACGGAGGAGAGAGAGGGTGAGCGGCCCTATGGGGAACAGAGAGGAGTCGTGCGAGAGGGGGGAGCGATTTGGTGCGGGCAGGGGAGATTATTTTAGTTCTCTTTTAGTGGGCCCGATTATAACTAACCCAATTAGAACCTCTCTACCGGGCTATTTTTTAGCTGGGTTAGAGCAAACTAGCTCAAACTAACCCCTCTTGTTTCGATAATTTGAGGCTATTTCAACCCAAACTAGCTCTAACTCAGGGATCCAAACAAACAGGAGTGTTACTGTACATGCTACAGTGTGGACCATAGCACATTGTTTTTTATGGCCATATCACCACATTGTTTTCTACTGCTGGTTCACTGGGCTACCATGGTTCACACTGCTGGTTCACTGGGCTGCCGTGGTTCCCACTCCTCCGACCTGAGTAGTACTCCCTCCATTCCTAAATATAAGTCTTCGTAGATATTTCACTGTGGACCACATACGGATGTATATAGATGCATTTTATGTGTAGATTCACTCATTTTTCTCCGTATGTGGTCCATAGTGAAATCTCTCCAAAGACTTATATTTAGGAACGGAGGGAGTAGTATAGTACTAGTATATACCACATCATTCTTTGCTCCTTCTTACTACTCCGACATGTGGGAGAGCCAGCATCCGGGTCGACGTGTCATGCACCAGATTAGAGCGCGGAACGGAAGGGGGGCATCACCCCGGTCGGAGCGCCAGTAATTCATGACTATAGTGAGTGGTCATATCACAAGTCTTTCCAGCAGTAACGCGCCGTTAAATCGCACAGCCCCACTCGCTCACCCTCCTCGCCTCTTTGTCAAACCGCCTACCCGAAAACTGCCGCGCGTACTGCCCGGGAAAAGCCCCGCCCTCAACTTTTAACTACGTGAAAATAGTTCGAGCTTGTTCGTTCTATATAAATACAGTACTTACTGTATGTTTATTCACCCGTGGGGTTGTTCAATGAATGGAGGGGCGGGGAACACAAGTGAACAATACTGTAGTACTACTAGTAGTAAGTAGGAGTCGTACAGTAGTCACCTTAAATACAGAGTTTCTTTTCTTTAATGCCACGTACACAAATTGAAACGCTTGTTGTGGAGAGAAAAAAGATAATCACTCCACTATATATGGACGCAGGGGCCTGAGCGCTTCCTTTACTAGGGTTGCTCTCTTCATTCTCTCATCCTCTCCAAATATAAACAAGACAGTGGTAGCGACATTTTCTCTCTGCTCACCGCTGGTCATAGATCCGGCCGGATCCCTTCGGCCGGTGTGTATAGAGGACTAAAAGGTGCATCGTTCACGCGGTCATCGCCGCCGAGGGAGGAAACCCACAGCTGCCGGAGGGGCCCGATCCTCTGCCCGTGCCGTTCTCTCCGACACAGCGCCGGCTCAGGAGGTCCTCCGACCCATCTTCCTCCCTGCCGTATTGTCCGCAGATCCGACCTGCCGCCGCCAACATCCCAGCGACCCTCAGGTATAAGTTCGTCGAAAGCGGCCTTGCTCTACTGCCCCAGCTCCCCACGTGTCTGCATGTACATCTTTTTCTACTCCCATCAGCTCTTCCAAAGCCACCTAAATTTTTAGTATTATTAGAGGTAAAGCCACTTCATGCATTCGAATCTAGGGCTTTGTTCAAACAACGAAGAAAGGGGGAAAAGTTGTAGCATGAATCTAGGACTTGATTCAAAGAGGAAATAATATGGTGAAAGTAGTAGAGACCGGATACCCAACCGGTCTCTTGGTTAAAAAGGGAAATAATGGGAAAATGCAGTACAAACTAGATAAGGAACAGATCTCACTACAAAAAAAAGTCACATCCGTGACATTTTGGGCCGAACGAAATTTTTTTGTCATACATATGACACTTGTATGACGATAATTGTGACAAAATCCAGTATCGTCATAGATGTGGTGGGCTCCTACTTCTATGACAAAAAATCATGACAGAAAATGGGCTTTTCGTCCTGGGCGGGCTGGAGACGTAGCGGCATGACATTCTTTGGGCCGTCCATGACAGAAAAAACCATGGTAGAAGCGAGGGGGAGGAAAATTTCGGGGAGTTCCCGGTTACGGTGGGAGGTCGGGGGCCGAGCGATGCGCGTTTCTCTCGTACACGTATGCGCGTGTGTGCGAGGCAATGGCTCTAACTGAACCTGAGCGAGGCATTGGGCTCTAACTGAACCCGAGCGATTGCACTGCAGGCTACGCGTTACTGAACCCGAGTGATCGATCGATGGCTGTTAACTGAACCCGATCGAGCGATTCCATCGCTACTGCTGCTAACTGAAGTCGATCGATGCTGCCTCTGGATGAACAGTGAGCGTTGCTGGGGGGTTTGGATGAACAGTTCCCGGTGGGGGTGGATGAACAGGACCCCGTTGTGTTGCCTCTGGATGAACAGGACCCCGATCGATCGAGCCGGTTGGGGTTGGATGAACAGGACCCCGTGGAGGCCAGGATGAACAGGACCACCCCGTGGAGGGCTGAATGAACAGTAGACGGTGGAGGGCTGGATGAACAGTATCCCGTGGAGGGGTGGTTGAACAGGAGCCCGTGGAGAGGGCTGGTTGAACAGTAGCCGTTGGAGTAGCGCGTGGTGGAGGCTGGATGAACAGGAGCCCGTGGATGAACAGTCGCAGGTGGAGGCTGGAGGAGGTCGATGGTGGATGAACAGTAGCCCGTGGAGGCTGGAGGGGGTCGACGGTGGAGATGAACAGTATCCCGTGGAGTCCCGTTTTGCGGTACGCCACACCCCTCCCGATGAACAGGACCCCCATTTCGACCGTAGTGCTCCAACACAAGTCCGTTTCCTCCGTTTTGCGGTACGCCACACCCCTCCCGATCAACAGGACCCCCGTTTCGACCGTAGGAGGTCCGTTTCCTCCGTTTTGCGGTACGCCAGACCCCTCCCGATGAACAGGATCCCGTTTCAAACGTGGCCGGTCGAACACAAGGCCGTTTCCTCCGTTCTGCGGTACGCCAGGCCTCATTTTCCATCGGCTGTTCCGTCCAAGCCCTCCCAATCAACACAACGACGCATTCCGTTCCGACCCAGCCGGTTGGCTCCCCATGAACACGACGACGACGATGTTTCTCCGTTCCGACCCAGCCATGTACACGAGCCCTGACCGTACGTATGCGCGAGTAGGCGTTCGAGACCCTGCCCGTATGTACGTACGTGGCCGTATTTTCTTTCCTGCACACTGGCCGCTGTACGTACGTGTACATGCTACGTGCGCGCCTCTACTACGACACGTGCGCGCCTGTACATCGACCAGTATGTACGTACACGTTCGCGACCAGAATGACAATGCTACGTATGCTTCGACCAGGTGGGTCCCGACTGTCAGACACTTCCTTGCCTGCGAAGATGTAGCTGGTGGGTCCCAGCAGTCAGGGGGGCGAATCGTTTTTTTTGCCCGGACGCACTTCCTTGCATGCGAAGATGTAGCTGGTGGGTCCCCGCAGTCAGGGGAAACGTTTCTTTTCACGAAATACGATGGTCCGTCCGGTGGGTCCCCGCTGTCAGGTGGAGGAATAATTATTTTCCGCGTAACAAGGAGGCACTTCCTTGCTGCGGCTGTGGTCCCAGCTGTCAGCCTCTCCATGTACAGTCCATGTCCGATGGAAGTCGTTCCTTGACCATGTTGACCACGTCGCGCCGAGAGCACCAGGGCGGTGGACGACGGCGA
The DNA here is from genome assembly GCF_018294505.1 of Triticum aestivum. Taxonomy (NCBI): domain Eukaryota; kingdom Viridiplantae; phylum Streptophyta; class Magnoliopsida; order Poales; family Poaceae; genus Triticum; species Triticum aestivum. The sequence continues at coordinate 535,996,255 of NC_057799.1, forward strand.
GGCCTAGGAAGGGGACGACGGGGAGCCGGGGAAGACGCGGCAGTGGAAGCCCGCGCGGAGAGGAGTATGAGGGTTCACTGGTTCGGCTGCGGTGTGAGGCTGCCGTCGCCGCAGGGCCTGGCCAGCGGTGGGAATAGTAGGGGCGGTGAGGCCTCCGTGACAGCATAGCCGGCCACGGGAGGCAGGAGCATGCGGCACGACCGGCGCTGCTTTGGGCGGCTGGAGCAAGAAGACCAGAGGTTGAAGAAGCACTACGGCCGTTGGATGGACATCGTACGGTCACTGGAGCTAGAATCATGCATATTGACTAAGTTTACAAAGCCCCCCTTCCCCGTCAACTTAGTAGGCCCACAAGTCAGCCTGCCACTATACTGGGTCCCAACTAACAGGGGGAGTATTCATTTTTTTGTGCGTAATAAGGAGGCACTTCCTTGCGTGCGAAGATATAGCTGGTGGGTCTGAGCTGTCAGCGGCGGTAACGTTTTTTTGCGAAATACAGAGGCCCTTTCGGTGGGTCCCTGATGTCAGGTGGAGCAATCATTATTTTGCGCGTAATAAGGAGGCATTTCCTTGCGTGCGGCCGTGGACCTAGTTGTTGGAGTCTCCACGTACAGTCCACTTCAGATGCATGTCGGTCGTTGACCACGTTGACCAGGCTGCGCCAAGAGCACCAGGGTGGTGGACGACGGCGAGGCCTAGGAAGGGAACGACACGGAGGCAGGGAAGACTCGGCAGTTGTTTCCCACGCGAAGGGGAGTACGACTGTATGAGGGTTTACTGGTTCGTCTGCCGTCACCGGAGAATAACAGCAGGTGTGGGTGAGTAGAGGGATGGCTAGGCCAGCGATGGGAGTACGGTGGGGCAGTGAGGCCTGCGCGGCAGCAGAGCCGGCCGCGGGGAGGAGGGAGCAGGCAGTCCCGCCGGCGCTTGTTTGAGCGGCTGGAGCAGGAAGAGCAGAGATTGAAGAAGCACGACGGCCGTTGGATGGACATCCAACAGTCAGTGCTTGTGCGTCAACCTTTTTTTTAGGAAAGCCTCAAATCTGTGGAAAACAACATACAACCCATCTGCCATTATTTCTAATAATTTACAGCCCATTTTCTAATTATTAAGGTTTTTTTGGAGCCCATATTCTTTTTGTCAGCATTACAGGCCATATTGTGGCCACGGTTAAAAAATTATACGAAATTTTGCATATTTCGGTGCGGTCCGAACTGTTTTTAATCCCGAAATTTCGACTCACATTCAAACTGATTTTAAAAATAAATGTATATATATATATATAAAATCCAACAAATTCTCCATGCATAAAAATTAATGTAATTTAAAATCTCGAAATGAAAAAAAAGATATTTGAAACTAATTGCCGGTTTGATGTGTTTTAAAAATGTATAGCCCATTTCTCATTACTGATGGGCCATTTTCTCGGCCAGCCAAATGAAAGCTCTCCTCGTCTTGAAAGATTTGCAGCCCAACAGGCCTGGCAAAGTGACTTACTTGGCAAATCACAAAAAAACTGGGCTGTGGCCGTGGACCCAGCTGTCAGCCTCTCCACATACAGTACTCTTCCGATGGAATGTCGTTGACTACGTTGACCACGCCGCGCCGAGAGCACCAAGGCGGTGGACGACGGCGAGGCCTAGGAAGGGGACGACGCGGAGCCGGGGAAGACGCGGCAGTGGATGCCCACGCGGAGAGGAGTACGCGGGTTCACTGGTTCGGCTGCGGTGTGAGGCTGCCGTCGCCGCAGGGCCTGGCTAGCGGTGGTAGTAGTAGGGGGCGATGAGGCCTCAACGGCAGCACAGCCGGCCACTGGAGGCAGGAGCAGGCGGTCTCCCCGGCGCTGGTTTGGGCGGCTGGTGCAAGAAGAGCAGCGATCGAAGAAGCAGCAGGACCGTTCGATTCAAATCCAACGGTTACTGCTGCTAGAATCGTTTGTTGACTAAGTTGACAAGCCCTGCATACACGTCAACTTAGTAGGCCCACAGGTCAGCCTCCCAACTGGTGCGCCCCAGATGTCAGTGGGAGGAATCATTTTTTCGCGTAATAAGGAGGCAGTTGATTGCGTGTGGCCAGGCCAGCGGAGGGAGTAGGGTGGGCCGGGGAAGCCTGCGCGGCATCACAGCGGGGCACAAGAGGAGGGAGCAGGTAGTCCCGCCGGCGCTAGTTTAGGCGGCTGGAGTAGGAAGATCAGAGATTGAAGAAGCATGTCGGCCGTTGGATGGACATCCAACAGTCATTGCTGCTAGAATCGTGTGTTCACGAGCATCCACGAGCATCCAGCTACCGCGACCATCGACGAGCACCATCCAAGATGTGTTCATGCCGACCCAGTACATACCGTTAATGTAGTTGAGGGAAAAAGTGACGGGGATCGGATCGCAGTCAAGGGGGTTGATGCTCGCCACCCTACGATCGTTATGCTGTGTGACACGCCGTTTCTGAAGATCAGGCGGCATCAGCAAGCAAGGAGCTGGCTTAAAAAGCTCCGTCCTAAGGGCTTTGAGTAAACGGTACAACCCCGACGAGCACGCGGCGAGCGGCATGGTACTGAGATTGTCCACACGTGAAACAATGAGCTTGATTACCTCTGTGGGGAGCGAATTCCAGCCACTCTTTCGGTGGACGCTGCTCGGTTCTGCCATTGTTGGTGCTTGGGTTTCGGACGAGGGGGGAGGCGCCTTAGCGGGGATGGAAGAGCGGACAAAGATAGAGAAGCGAATATGTGCTGCGGGAAGTGGACAGGTGATGATGACTACAGCACGCCACTTGACTTACGAGACACATACCAGAAGCGTAGGGTCATATCGAAGTCAGACAACTTGCTTGAGTGATCAAAGTACTGGTACTCCCTACAGTACCTGCTAGTGTGCCCTAACTTGCTTGATTAGAGTAGTAGTGGAGTAGGACTCTGCTCTACTACTAGCACCGGAGGAGTAGTATGTTCTAATCTAAAATAGTTACAAACTTCAATGCCCGAGCGTGGAACGACTACGAACCGCCGTCGGTGCTAACTCCAATCCTGCAAGTCATGGATTTGCTTCTTTTTAACTTTCTGTATGAATCTGTAGCCAGCCTGCAACTCATGTACACTGTACTGACAGTGGAACCCACAGAGTACTTAGAATACAAGATTAAGGATGCAACTAACTTTTTATAGAGGGAGAATCATACACGCAATTAACTCAAATGGATTGGACGTGACTCTATTATTCTCCAACGGCAACCGGCAAATTTCCTCCCGCGGGCCGGAGTAGGTTTCTCGGTTTGCATGCGGGTTTAACGGAGGGGTTTGATGGAGGCGAGGAGGCGTGTTCAGCCGGGCGTGCAGTGGACGGCGCAGTACTATTCGATTTGACAACTACAACTAGTATATTATAAAAAACAAAGAAGAGTAGTAGAGATAGAGATAAGAATAGAGACTAGGGAGGAGCACCATCTACTGCTTCGTGGGCTACTCCTGCGCTCCATTCGGTGGCCGCAACGTCCCCTACAGCCACTCCCTCCTGCGCTCCATTCGGCGGGCGCTGTTCAAATTTGGGGAGCGCACTCTCGCGACTGCTAGCAGCGACGACTTCACCGACGATGACTTCTTCCCCGACCTTGGCAACCTCTTCCTCAACGACATGGGCGACAACCTCAACGCCAATGGTGCTGCTCCCGTTGCACCGTATGTGTTTCTGTCCTTCCTGTTCGAAATCGTGGTAGAATTCATGTTTCTTGTCTGTGTCCTAGATTCGATCTGTTCATCTACTATGCTAGTCCACATGATTAGTTTAATCTCTATTATAGCCGTCATGATTTATTTTGTGCTTATTCGGACTAAATCTCGTAGTAACTTGCTCATATATTCAACTAGCAGAACATCCCCTACAGCCACTCCCGTTTCATGGACGGCTTGGTCGATGCCTCCAAGGAGCCCTTCGTCTACTTCTATGAGTGCCCCGTGCCGTTTTGGGGCTCGCCGGCGGACATCATGCGTCACCTGACGCAGGCGTGCGGCAATCACTACTGGCCCTTGGCGAAGAACATCAAGTACGAGACGTGCTACCCGTTCACCGTGCCGGAGTCGCTTGAGGATCAGCGCCGCCTGCTAGTCTCGGAGGAGGACGACAGCGTCTTCCTCTTGATCGTCGCCACCGGCGAGGCCCGCGCAGGCCGCCGCCACATCTCTGTAGTGTGCGTCAGGGGCGACGCCGCTAACGCTGACACTGACACGAGGCCGATGTACGGGTGCGTGCTCACTATTACTACCCCTCGGAGGTCCGTGGGCGGCGACACTGGCTACGCCAAGCATACTTGGACTCTGCCGAGCTGGGACTTTCCCGCCGATGTGGACATGGAAGACGCACGGTGTTATTTGATCACCCCCAACAATGTGCATGGGGACTCCAAGGAGGTTCACCTGGACATCTGCATATTCAAGTTAAATGTTGATCATTAGTCTTCGCTCAATGTAATCCGCTGTCTAAGCATGTGGAGACTTTCATGCATGATCTTGCTCTATTGGAGTATCGCGCATGAATAAAAGTGTATCCATTTATGGTTTAGTCCAGAATCTTCCATGTATGAATTTTTACTACAGTACTGGTGAAAGACTTATGATGAACCATTTCTTACATATCCTCTGCCCCCTTCCAAGTCATCCTGATTTAATCCCTCCGTCTAGGTGTATAAGGGCATGGTTAATACTTAAATAGTATAGCCAACTGTTGACTAAGAAAGTGCCATGTCATCTGTAGCCAACATGTATAACAATGGATACTCAAAAACTAATTCTTGAAGATCATTTCCTACAAAGCACAATAAGAGTTATTTCTTCACAAGTTTTGGATGCAGGTTGAACAGTTGAACGCTTTTGTTTGCAAAACATACTTTTTTTATCTATTTCACCCGGATGTTTGCGAGCTCTAGAGATGAAACAATATCCGAACAAACCTATCGATACCCGTTGCACATGAGATGACCCCCACATCCTTTGTCAAAATTCAATGGGGGATAAACCACGACCGATGTAGTAGTACTAGTGTAGAGGGCGGCGCTGCACGGGAGTCTCACCTCTCGCCCCACTCGTGGCGCGGCAGTAAAGCCGTTATATCACAAAACCCAACCACTCCCAGTAATAAGTGGCCTGGTAAAATAAATGGACAAGCAACCATCACATCCCTCCGTCTTTTTTGCATTTCATCTCTCTGCATTTACTTTCTCCGATTCATCTCGCACACTCGATCCCTAGCTACTACTCCTAGTATCCCTAGCTACTACTCCTAGGGCCAGTTCTTTTGGCGGCTTCCCCAGCTTTTCCCATAAGACTAGTCACAGTGGAGAGTAACATTAAGGCGCCTCACCCAATTATTTGGGCTTCTAAACTACTACTACTAGTACCTCCGTCCTGGTTTATTCCTCACCGTTGTAATTTGTGCTAAATTTTGACCAAAGATTTAACTGATAAAATGTTAGTGCATGTGACATGCACTAACATTTCATTAGTTAAATTTATGACCAAAATTTGACACAGATTACAATGGGGACCAATAAACCTGGACGGAGGTAGTAGTTATGGGATTACTAATCTAGAAGCCTAAAAGAACTGGCCCCTGGTACTCCTACTAGTAGTAGTACTCAAGTTGGAATTCCAATTGGACGGCACAACTTGTTAGGCAAAAAATTCGATACAGGGTGTAGGAAGCGGTTTGGGAATTTGCATGCCTTTCCAACCAGTGAGATACTCCGTACAAAGTACGACAAAGAAATAACCACAGAGAAGGAATCTAAAAGTAAACAATCAAACGAGCATTTTTGCATTTGTTTTGCATTGAATCATTTCACAAGCTTGACTAGTGTTGTTTTTCTACTTTTACAAAAACCGCATCGTAATGTTAAAACGTGCATTTGCACGTACATAAGTAATAGTAGTACTCCCTCCGTCTAGGTGTATAAGTCTTCCCTCCTTCTTGGTCACGGTGCACAACCAAAGATGACTTATTGACCTGGACGGAGGGAGTAGCACAGTCTGCAAGCATATATCGAGAAAGACGTGTAGTGCACTAGTATATAGTAAAGTTTGTGCTATATGCACGTGCTTGCAAAATGCGTACGAATACACAAGGTTTCCAAACTTTCCCTTTTACATACTTAATTAAGGACGCTAAAAATTCCTGAACATTCGAGAATTATCATTTGCGTCCCAAAACTAATGAGATCGCCTTACGAAACAAAAATTATACTCCTCCTAAAAGCCACGGCGCTCGCAGGAGCGCTTGCGGCGCGCCACGAGTGCCCTGGTGTGCGCCCGTTTCCCAGCGCGCCGACACAACGCCTCTTCCTCAGCCTCGCAACTCGCGAGGTGCCGATTGGCGGCTTGCCGGCGGGCGAGCGCGATCTCACCGGTGTGGTGATCCGGCGCTAACAGGTACTCCTCCTCACTGGAAGGTGCACCCGGTCCACGTACCGCCAAGCGTAGATGAGGCTCTTGGGCCCGACTGCACTCAGGGCGTCGGCACGGGCGTCCTTCGCCACCCTCACGGACCTTGCACGAGCCTTCTGCCAAAGAGCCAATTGGCTGACTCTCTCGGACGCGACATAGGCCTCCCAGGCAGCTTGTTCCGCGGTGCGCTTCTCTTCCTCGGCCTTCTTCTCCACCTCTATTTTGGCGCGCTCTGCTGGAGGCAAAGCCTCCCACAAGGCGACATCCATTTCTTTCCAAAGCTCCTCAAGGCTGGGGGGCTCGGCGGGCGGCGCGGCGTTCTCCTCGTAGTGGGGAACCGACGCGTCCTCCGGTGCGCGTGCTGGCGAGATTGGGAACGCCGACGCGTCCACCTCGACACATCGCGGCAAGGAGCGGAACGCCGACGCGTCCTCCTCAACTAGTGGCGGCGAGGAATGGAACGGCGACGCGTCGCGTAGCGGCGAGGAGCGGAACACCGACGCGTCTTCCTCGACTAGTGGTGGCGAGGAACGGAACGACGATGCGTGACCATCCGTGCGGTGCAGCGAGGGGCTCCTAGGGCTTGGGTGGGGCGATGCCATGGTGGTCGACGTGAGAGGGAGGGGGAGGAGATAGCGATGAACGTGAACGTGAGGGGGAGGAGATAGCGATGTCGTGGGAGGCGCAGTATTTATAGCGAGCAATGGCACACCTACGTAAGATATGTACTGAGCTGCACTGACTTAACTGCAGGTCCAATTGCGTCACTGACATGTGGGCCAGACCCCTGTTGGGCCCATAGGTCAGTGACCCAATGCACTTGCAGTTACGTAACAACTACGTGGGCATATTTGTTGGAGTAAATTACGGGGGAGCGAAGGGGTGGAAATATTGCTGGTCACAACGGATTGGACGAGCGTGGGGGGAGGAGAGTCATGCATGCAGATTTTTTCACACAGGGTGGAGTGGTGGGACCGCCGGAGGGAGAAGGAGAGTTTGGCAGGCATATTGTTTCCACACATGGAGAGGAAAATATTTGGAGACGAACGGGCTTCCTGCAGGTATGGGGAACGGTGCATAATGAGTCATCTTGCATGCCAGGCTAGGTATAGTCTCAAGTCATTAAAAACATACACGCCCCACACATGTTCATATTTCAAGGTGCACTAAATTATTGCATGCGATGATTAAGGCTGGCCACAATGGTGGTATCTTAGCTGGTATCATGCACACGGGAATAGCAAACATGCTGATGTGGCAAAGAATTAAAGAAGAGAGGGGGGTTAGAGTAACTAGTGTTCATGCATGCATTGGTAAACACATTTTTTTGTGAAGAACGATAGCACTAGTTGAGTACTTTTGCAGACTTCAAAAACTATTCCACCGCCTCTACTATCTTGCTAAGAGTAGGTGAAAATTTTGAATCGAGCCTTTTAAACTAGAAGGGAGGTAGTGGTACTCTAAGGCTGGTCATAGTGGGGAGTAACTTAGACTCGTAACATGCATATGTTACTAGTCTATGTTACTACCTCTATAGTGCATAGTATCATAGATTAGTATCATAGGTGGTCTCATTTATTGCCATGCATGACACATAGTAGCATCACATTTATTATGTTACGGTATCTACCTATGTTACTATAATCATCTCTCTCTTATACTCATTATAATCAGTACTGTAGATATTGATATTTTTAATATAAATTTGGTCGTGGGATTTCATTGATGCCTGTCAAAGCGTGGAGGAAGCGGAGCTTAGGGCTTGCATTGCCGGTCTCTACATAGGTATTTCTCTTCATAATCCTGTAATTTTAGAGACTGATTGCACTTTTGTGGTAGCGTCTCTTGCATCGGGGGACTATGACAGGTCTGCTATGCGTGACCTGAAGATGAAAGCGTTGAGCATCTCGAAGTTGATCAACAATCTTCAATTGTCAAAGATTAGCCGTTCGGCCAATAAGGTGGCACACTTAATCGCTAAGTATAGCTTTGACAATAGATTAGATGGTATTCTTGTAAATAACGTACCACCCTATGTGGTGAATATTGTATCGAATGAGTGTACTGGTGTGGCTGGTTAATTAATATAAGGTGGTGTTAAAAAAAGTATAAATTTGGTCAAACACTTTGCAAACGGTTGACGGGAGTAAAAAGGACCAGAGGGACTATCATGCATCTGGAGTAGGCAAAAAAATTGCTTGTCTAAAAAAGGCAAAAAAATTTCTCATTTATAGCCGGTCGAAGTCTCAAAGGGCGCGACCGCGCGAGGGAGGCGGAGGTCGTGGGAGGCGCGACGTTTGACGGAATTAAGTGAAGTTACATCCACGCGCCGGCATGGCGTGCGAACAGGCAGAAGCTATACCGTCAGGCCTACGATATGGGTCTAGTAGACATGACATCTAGTGGGTCCCGCATAGTTCTCGAGAACTCTTTGGGGGCTTGCAGCCATTTATCCACCGGCCAAGCCAGCAACCCCACGCTGTTCGCACGCCCTACTCGTCCTGTCTTCTACCTTACAATAGTTCGCTCCCAGTCGTCCCGTCCTTTCGCGTCGACCCGTTGGCTGGGCAGCTGAGGTTGCTGCCAGCCCACCCGAGTTCGAGTCCCGGCATGGACACACGGTGCTCACGGAGTTTCTCCTATAAAGAAAAGCCAACGAGGGTTAGCCCTTGGGTTAGTCTCATTTTTCACATTAGTTCGCTCCTAGTTTTTTTTTTGCCGGGTACAACAGTTCAACTTCTCCTAACCCTCCTCCAAAATCCATGGCCTCCCAAATCTCCATGGTCGCCGCTGAGTACCAGGTTAGAGCCATCACCGGCGATCAGTTCATCGTCATCTACACACGTGGATCCGAGACAGTGAAAGCATGGCTAGCTTGCTTCCTACGCATGTTCAACAGTTCAATGGATTAGTGGGTCGCTGGGCTAGATGTTGAGTACACCACAGTCCTGGGACGAGAGAAGGATCTAAAGGACGACGTGAGCGGGCGAGCCTTCGGCTTCATGGCAAAGGGATGGCGGCGACACGGCGGTGATGGGCGAGAAATTGTTGGCCGGAGAAGGCGGGCGCCGGCATGCGCAACGGCGGCGGCGGCATATTGATGAGTGCGCGTGTGGGAGCTTACTTTAGTTTTATATATAAGGTTGGTCAAATTTAAAAGAAAACCGTACTAGTACACGTAAACATTAGACTTAGGCAGCGCTTTTATTAGTTAGTACCACAGCCACGATACGGAATCCTGTGCAAGCGCGTGAACCGTGGCCGCGCGGTCGATCGAACGGTGCGTCACCGTGTCACGCTCGAAGGACATCCACCGAACCTTTTTGTGTGTGTGAAAACAATCCTCGAATATTACTCAACTTTTTTTTCCTAGGAAAGCTCTTGACGCTGCAATATTTCCATATATTTGAATTTAGCTCCAGTTCGTGTTTATTTGGATTTGGACGTTTTAGGTGCGCCCTAGTTTTTTTAGTACTGATTTTGTGTGTGTGACTGAGAGAGAACGTGTGTATGTGTCCATAGGTGTGTTGTGGCGGAAGGGCAATGTGGAGACGGTGTGCGTGTGATACAGACATAGAGAGGTGTGAATGTGCAAATGATCATGCATGAGTGAGACATAGACATATGCCGATACGTTGTGTATACATGAGAGAACGGTCTTCTAGTTTACTTGTGTGTGTGTGTGTGTGTGAGAGAGAGAGAGGGAGAGAGAGACAGAGAGAGGAGCATCCGTAACACAATATTTGTTATGTTAAATGTTTATATTTTTCTATAAACTTGGTCAAACTTTAGGAAGTTTGACTTTGGTCAAACCTAATATGCAGAGTTTACTACTACTACTACTCGCTAGTTGCTTAGCCGAATCACTCAACACGCCACACGGGGAGTCCAGTGTCACAAAATTTTGAGGTCGGCGGGAAAATCTCTCGCGACCCTGATTCGAGCAGTGGGAAGTTACCATCATAGCCTTCGGAATAGGCCTACGGATAACGCTTGGTAGGGGGCTGTTTTCGTAACTTCAGGTTCACCCTACCCAGCCAACCCCACCCCGGCACCCAGAGTAGTACACCTGAATACTCCCCATTTTCTATCCCCACCGCAAAATAGACTTCTCCACGGCACTGCCGCCTTCGTGCTCCTCCCCTTTACATCGGTGCACTCGTCCACCGCAGCGCATCTGCCTCATCGACGACCTCGTACGCCGCACTGGAGCTGGTCCACCGTCGTTGTCGTACACGGAGCCTCTTCCCCGGCATCGTCTTCCACGGTCTCGGATCTGCTTCCCGGAAGCCGACGGCAAGCGCAGAAGTACCACCGTCGTGGACAATGAACTGACTCCCGTTGCCGACCATGACTCACAGAGGCCGCCGCGGACATCGTTCTCCTCGTCGATTGGTAATGTGTGTATTGAATCACTTAGCAGTACATGTGCAGTTCCAATTTTGTTCATACATACCCTTCAAATTTCCTGGGTGCTATTGTTCCCGTAAAAGTAATTGGTTATAGCCTCCATTGTCCAACAGAATATCAGCTTGTAATTGTGCATCGCTCCTGTATCGCGCTGTGCTTGGGTAGGTTTTTCATCTGCAACCAGTAGTGTGGCAAATGATGGAAAGGTTTTTAGAACTAGCAAGATGCCCATGCGTTGCACGCATCAAGATGCATTTGTATGAGTAGTTTATCTTGTGGGAGAAAAGGATGAACGAGGGAAGGCCTTATTTGCAAATCTGGAGAGGGGTATGGGTATCTTTTTGCAAAATTCCCATTTGTTTCCTTCCTATCTATCAGATATAAATCGGACGGCCTATATTGCAAGAAAAAAAGTATAGAGAAAAAAAAGTAGACAGTAAAGGAAGTAGAGATAAATATTAAATATTAAATATAAAATAAATATAACAGTAGAGAAGAGAGGAGAGATAGCAGAGACGTCGGGAAAGGATCGCGCGTGCGGGGGAAAAAGCGGCTAGGCGAGCGCTAGTTTGGCGCGCGGCGTCCGACGCGCTTTATAAAATCCAACGCCCGCCCACCGCTCTGTGCCTTGCCACCTCTCTCTCCCCGCTCTGTGCCTCGCCACCGCTCTCTCCCCACTCTTTTTCGCCTCGCCGCCGCCGCGCCACCATGCCGCCGCATCGCCGGGAAACTTGGGGATACCGCGGCGTCCGTGCGCGCCCCTCCTGCGGCTTCTCCGCCGAGATCCGGTTCCGCGGGATGCGCCTCGGCCTCAGCAATTTCGACACCGCCAACGAGGCCGCCCGCGCGTACGACGGGGCGGTGTGGCGCCTCCGGTGGCCTCATAGATCATTGAACTTCCCCAACGTGCCGACGCAGGAGCGGGCGCAGGAGCTCGCGCCTCTGCCGCGGCTTATCACCGACGAGGATCGTCGCGACAACCGGAGGCGGGAGCACCGTCTCGGCATCGCCGATATGGACGAGGAAGCCATGGCGCTGTGGCGTCAACACTTCCCGCAGGACATCATCAACGAGCGCAAGTTCTAGGCACAAAGGAGGGCGGAGAGGGATAAGAGGAGGGCGGAGCGAGCCACCTATCGCGAGGACAAGCGTAGGCGAAAAGCGGACGCTCAATTCAACATGAGGCTAGGAGCAGCGTCGCCCTGGGAATCTGACGACGATCGGTATCTTCACGCCTACAGTCAGACGTCGGAGGAGGACATCACCGAGGAGGAATCGGGCGACGAGGAGTAGTTGAATTATCCTTTTTTATCTATCTATGCTGAGAATTATCCTCTACTCTCTAGTATCTACTTCTCGATCTCAGCACTGTAAACGCTTTTTAAAAGCGCCGCGCATTGCGATTCTGTTGGAGATGCTCTAACATGGCAGACGAGTGCTTTAATGTTGCCCACAAGATGCGCGAGTATTACTAGTAGTATATTTTTCTTGCCATGTTGAGATTTTAAAACCACGAGTGCGAACATGCAGAGGAACAATGAAGACCAAACACGGGATATTCGGGACATCTTCAAGGAGCATGGCAAGTTAAGGAGGAGCTGCATCGAACCTGTAAAACGAGCTTTGGTAAGTAACACCCTTTCAATTACTTTCGTGTAGCCTCTCTTAAGTGTGGTGTTCTTCGATGTGTAATAAGAAGAGTCTTAATCGTCCTAATGCTTTCGTTTTTAGCTTGATGTAGGAAGTGGGTGTTCTCACCTTGTAGTCTGTTTTTATTTCATTTTTCCTTTTGAATTCACTTCTCCGAGTTCTGTTTATCTGGCTTCTACTAAATGGATCTAGGTTGCTCTGAGTATTGATCTAAAAAAGAAGTAACTTCATGTCAAGATGCAGTTCCTGCGAGGAGGGAAGTACGGTCAACCTCGAGATCATGTTTCCAAAATGAGGCTGGATTACACACAAGGTGCCAGTTCCCTAATGATGCTGGATTAGACACAAGGTGCAAATTCCCAGATGATGCTGGATTACACACAAGCCAGGTGGAGTCGTCAGCTGTTCGTGTCCTCGTGGCATTAGTAAAGGCTGAAAGAAAGCGTGCAGCAGCCCTTGAGAATGTAGCTGAGTTCCTGAAGAAGCGAAAAGAGCAATCAGATGCTCTCTTCACCCAAGCCAAAGAAGAGATGGAACAAGCCAGAAATAAGCTAGCAGAGGCAGAGCAGGCTAGGCGTCTCCTGCTATCTAAAACTGTTGTCAATACAAAATTTCCATCATAATAGCTAGGTTCAAATGTTTATCCAGTCAGCATGCCTGTTGTGATGTCCGTGCATCTACTGATGTGGCACAAAATTTTTTTTTGGGTCACGTAATAATAGCAATTACTTTCCAAACAATAACAGACGAAGCACTGGACATGGTATAGTTCACGCGCAAGCCCGACATTCCAAGTTCAACTTCCACATCAAACTCATGTTCACAGATATTTGCACATTCATACATAATGTCCACAACCATGATTCACTTCAAAGCCAAAAAAATGTGAGGAGAGTTATAAATAAAGAAAATCCTCTACTAGTTCCTGCTACCAGTGCAAGCACAACAAGTCAAGACCATGCTAAATTAATTATATTTTAGTCATTTTTTGTGTTCTAAAATGCCTGCCAGCTCGCGGAAGGACGTGTTGTCGGGACACACGCGGATTCAATGAAGGCAGGCGGGGCACGCGGCAAGGAGGCGTGCTCAGCCGGGCCTGCAGCGAGTGCGGCCCTCTTGGCCGGCGCGCCGGTTCAATGCCTGCGCTATGAGAGGTCGCGTCCATGTCAGAGCAATCACTCCCTCCAGTCCTTTTTTGTTTGGGTATAACAAAATCTCGTTTTCCATTCACATTTTACAAGTAAAATTCGTGGACAAACTTTGACCCAAAGTACGACGGGAACTAGTAAACCAGAATGGAGGTAGTAGTTTTTTTAATCAAAGAAGGGTTTCCCCTTCCAATTTTCATTACTGAAAACCAGCATCTAAATCTAAACCATAGTATTTGCCCTAGAACTACCAGGTTCAACATCTCGCAACATAAACCCATACAACCTCCATCGCAAAAAAAAACCATACAACCATACGCCAAGGAGGTACGTAGTACTATGAATTCCATTTTCGCTCCATACCAATCGTTCTAAAAACTACTTACTACTTATAATGCGCCATTGAAAATCGGAACTCTTCACCCCGCTAAAAAACGATATTTTAAACGTGGCTACTCGATCTGTGGCAACTGGCGAGCCACCGCGCTGCAAGTCGTTCACCTGTGGTCCCGACCATCAACTCCTACGGATCAAATTATCATGCGAGCTGACTATTCCTACAAAGGTGCTCCACCACGTACCCGGTACCCGCGAATGCAGCAATCGTGCACCTAGGGTTTTAGGGTTTATTTTTTAACGTCGCCTTTACGTAACACTCATGTGTGCGACACAGCGAGAGGCCGACTGCGTGCGTGCGCCTCTTCTCTTCGTATATGTACTCCACCGTTTGTCTGGTGTCCAAAAAATTATAATAACTACTAGCAATGTGCCAATGCGTTGCCACACGATCAAAGTAGATTAATACATATTCACCGATTTGATAGAGAAAAAGTCTAGTTTTGAAATACGTATATCACTAAAAATATGTTATGTTTCACTCAAAATATATTCCTTTGGCGGTTTTGATGAGATAAGGGAGGAATGTTGTTGGTTTCAAGATTCGAGAAGTGGTATATGTCTAATTTCTACTCTTACTAGCAAGATGCCCGTGCGTTGCACGGAACATCAAGATCTTGTGGGAGAAAAGGATGAATGAGGGAAGGCCTTATCTGCAAATGTGGTGAAGAGTGCGGGTAAATTGCCATATTTTCCTTCCTATCCGTCAGATATAAATCAAACGACCTACATTCCAGGATGGCAGGCCCACCATCATCACTAACTCTATTTTTTATCCCTACTCTTATAAAAAGCATTGCCGGTGATGATCGTGTGCCTGTCATCCTGCAATATAGGCCGTCCGATCTATATCTGACGGATAGGAAGGAAACTATGGCAATTTTGCAAAAAGATACCCACACCCCTCTCCACATTTGCAAATAAGGCCTTCCCTCATTCATCCTTTTCCCCCACAAAATAAACTACTCATACAAATGCATCTTGATGTTCCGTGCAACGCATGGGCATCTTGCTAGTTGTTGAAAAAAGCCCATGTGTGTGTGAGAGAGAGGGAGAGTGGAGGAGGACGGAGTGCATGTGTGACAAAGACACAAGGAGTGTGTGTGCGATAGGTATCATCTTAAAATGAGGCGATAGTGTGTGTCTGCACGATCGAGAGGGCGTGTCTCAAGAAGGGAAGAAAAATCTACATAGATACAAGGAGCGGGAGAGAGACATGTATGCGATGGTGGAGGCATGAGTGTGTGGGTGTATAAACCTATCTAGAGGCTAGCTAATCGATAAATGTTTGTGAGAGAAATGCGAGTTGGGGTGTGAAAGCGAGAGTTTTGTGTGTGTGAGAGAGAGACGGTAGTCGGGAAGGGGAGTGGAAGCAGGAGTTGTGTGTGTGTGTGTGTGTCTGTGTGAGAGAGAGAGGAGACGGTAGTCGGGGTTGTCTGATCGGTAAACAAATGAATAATGTCAGTCTGGGATGGAGACGAAAAGGAGACCGCAACAAATGTTGTGTCTACAGGAGAGAGAGAGAGAGTAATTTTAGTGGTATGAGTCATATGGAGAGACATATAGGGTGTGTGAGAGAATCCCATAGAGAGAAAGACAAAGTGAAAGACGAGTGGAGACTGTGTGTGTGGCGGTGAAAAAGAAAGCTTAGGTACCGAGTGATACCAGAGAATAGTAGAGACATGAGAGATAATGAAAACCGTGTAATGTATAATGATAGGGAGAGTGTGACACTTCTCAAGGGAGACGTCGAGAGACCATGTTTGCGAGGATAGGAGAAACGTGAAGTGAGCGTGCGGGTGAGCTGGAGAAAAGAGAGTGATAGCTACCTGAAGGAGCATGCATGCGAGAGAGATGGGCGTGAAAGGAGTGAACAAAAAAGGGATTCAAATATTTGAATTCGAGATGATGATACATCTAATCCATACTCGAACCAAAATTGATCTATCAAACATGCATACTGATATGAATTCACGCAAATCTATGTTATTTAATATGTAGATATTACTGATCCATACATTTTAGTAGAACATAATTTGGTTAATTTTTTTTCGAATTCAACCTTAAGATTTCGAGATCGTTGTATTTGTAAATCATATTATACATATAAAGGAGCAGAATTCTTTGTTGTGCTTTTGAAAGTATATAAAAAAATGATGTATATAGAATGTAATTCCAATTGAAAATGGACCCCACCCGAAAAAAATAGAATACAAACGGGATTCGAATTGAGTTGGCACGGTAAACGTGCACTCTGCTAAATTTGAACGAAGCGGGGAAAGTCGCAGTAACCGCCCGAAACCAAAATCTGCGAGGTGGAAATCACTACTGCCTATCCCTGCCACGCAAAGCCTATCTGCTAGATTTCTATAGGTTTCGACAGGGGTAGGTTTGTAATTTCACCCAAACGTGATGTAACCGCCTCTCACCCGGATTCATACGCGGTGGGCGCCAAAACAGTGTGCCCTTGGCCGAAATCGACTCCCTCCCCGATTCATATTCATACACGGTGGGCGCCAAAAACACTCTCGTCGGCAAATATTCGGTGTATGCGAGATTACCGTCCTATCCCCAACCGACTAATGTTGCTGTGATATAGTAGAAATTTCAAACGGGGGCTAAATTTGTAAATTTCCTCGCATTTGAGATAAGCGCGCCCTGAATACATGGTTCCCCCCTTCCTCTGTACCTCCCTTTTCCCCATTCGTACTCCGTGGGCGCCAAAACACCCTCTCCACCCCACCCTCCTCCGTCAGCCGCCGTCCGCCACCCCATCCACCGCCGTCCTCCTCCACCATGCCGGAGCTGATACCCCGACGCCGCCGTCCATTACAAGAGATCGACCTCTCTGATCCACGGCTTCAGACCGGGATCCTTGCACCCCGTCTGTCGTGGAATTGTCACGGCAGATGTCCTCGTTGAAAGGACTTAGTCGTGAGGCCAACGCATCTATGTGGTAGCTTGAGAGGGGTTGAGCGGGACGAGAGACGCGAGGTTTTACCCAGGTTCGGCCCCTCACGGTGGAGGTAAAAGCCTACATCCTGCTTCATTGATATTGATGATGATGATCACGATTACAAAGGTGCTCTATCTCGAGAGCTATTGACTTGTCTAAACCTAACTTGTAAAACTTGTCCCTCTTGGGGTGCTCTGGCCCTCCCTATATAAGTTGAAGGGGCGGGTTACATGACTAGTCCTAGTAGGACTATGATTACTCTATTACAAGTGGAGTCCTTGTCTTGCTTCCTTTGTAGGAGAATATTCCTTATGCCTTTCATATTAAGCCGGCCTACCATAACGTAAGCCGGCCTTCTGGGCCTCCGGGTCTTGTCGGTCCTATGACCCACCTGCCGGGTCACCAACGAGTCACCTGGCTCTAACGGGTCATCAGTGAATGGAGAGATCCGGGCAGGTCATCAGTGAGTCGCCAATGCAGGGTGGGTCACCAGTGAGTCGCAAAGTCCGGCCGCGTCATACTTCTGGCCGGGTCATACCGCGGGGTATATCCCCGACATTAGCCCCCAGTTTAATTTTGGATTTATCCATGTTAAACTGATCCTGCAAAATAAACACAAGAACAAAATAGATAGGTTGTGCTCCGGGTTAATAGTTCTTGTAAGCCGGTACCTGATCATCCTTAAGTCATTGTCATTTCCTTCTTCTGGAAAAGTCTGGGTCAATAGACCAGCTTCATAATCAATTTGCTGACATTGGTTTCTCACAAAAAAATATTGTGAAGAATAATTCATTTGAGTCGGCCTTCAATGCTCTGATTTGACAAAAATATTGGTCTTGAAATACTCATCTAATTTTCATCCGGCTTGAAGATGTAGAACTTGCCAATTTATGATTACCAAAATTGTCGGGTTATAAACAGATGATGCTGAGTCATAATTATTACCGACGCCGGGTCATAATTGTTGCAGACACCGGGCAATCTGGTTTGCTTAAAACTGAGAATTTTTGAAGATTTTTCTCCCTTATATCCATATCACCTGTAGCCCCCAAGTCTTGAGCAGAGCAAAGTGATGACTTAAGACTTGCTTCAATATAAATATTACCACCTTGAAGAAATCCATGTTGTTCATCTTAGTCAGTAGTAAAAATTGAATATTCCATATATGTGGCCCCCAAGTGCCGGGTTGTCGTGCTTGCAACAACCTGGGACTTGTAATTGCCTGATGCCCATAAAAACTTCAACCAGTGTAGCCCCCATGGGCTGGGTCATTATGCAATAATCAGCATGGACTTTATAAATATGATCATGTATACTTGAGCAGCGACGTGTAGCCTCCAAGGGCCGGCTCAGTAAGATAATACTGAGCTGGGACTTTATATATATACTTCATTGAAAATAACATCGTATGATGTAACCCCACCATGGGGCTTGAACCCACGTCCACAAGGTTAAGAGTCTTGTCCTCTACGAACTGAGCAATGAACCTTTCAATATAATGGATTAAGGCTGGTGTACCTTGAATTTTTTATAAGAGCAATTGGTAGCCCCCAAGGGCTGGCTCATTACAATGTGATGAGTCGAGTCTTCAATAAGGTGAGCAAAAAATGACTTTGCATTAGCCCCCAAGTGCCATGGTGCATGCTGGCAGTGACATGGGACTTGCATATTTGATGTAATCTCAACTTGAGTAATGTAGCCCCAAAGTGCCGGGTCGTAAGCCTGCAGCGACTCGAGACTATTCCTTCCATTGTAGAATAAATCATATCCATTGGTAAAATAATAGCCATTGCGCTAAAGCAACTTTGAAAACCTTAATCATAATACTGGTTATTGATAACCATAATAAAAATCCAGCCATGTTGGCTATTCAAGATTTGAATAATATAATCCGGTATGAAAACCTCAATCATTTAATATCATCATGAAAATCCAGCCAATTTTTGTGACACCCAAAATTTTATTTGGATTTTTCAAAAAATTTATTTGACTTGAGGGAGGTGATTTAAATTTTCCTTCAAAAGAACCCTTCCTCTCAAGATATTTTTCTTTATGGCAAGAGTTTTTATTTGGATTCACCCAAGACATGATTTTGGTCTTGGAGGTTCTTTCTTTTTATTTGGACTCAAACCAAAATACTTCTCTCTTGGAAAAATGTCTTTTGACAATTCCTTTGAAAAGCCCTATAGCTTTTGGAATGATCTTTTTCCACTTTCAACAAATCTCTCTTGCCATGACCTATGTGAAAATCCTCTTCCATAAACCTTTCCCCACCTTTGGATCATGATGTACCTCAACTACAGCAAGTTGAACCTCTCCATATATTTATTTTCCATTTATATCTTATCAAAAACAATTTCTGCCTTCTATTCCAGCTCTTGGAGATTTACAAAGGAGCTACCCTTTCTGTTTTGATTTTTGCCCCCAAACCAATTTCCCTTCCTAGTCCTTTGAACCCTCAACCAAGATCCATGAAGATCCACTGGTCTTCAGTTCAAAATTTTCAAACTATACTTGCTGCAAGTTTGGACCAGATTTGCCAAATTTGATGAAATTCATTCAAATCCTTCTCCAAAAATTATGAGAAAAATCAGGCAGCCTCTGGGTGCATTGAGAGGTCACCTCACCAAGTCCCAGCTCCAGGAATTTTTTTCTTCATACCATATCATTTCATCGAACACCTTCAGAGCACTGTCAATGTCATGTTCAGTCAAATTCAGTTAACAGTGTCTGAACCACTGTCGTTTCTTCAGTGTCTGTTGCCAATCTCACCAGTGCCCCGGTGTCGCCGTGTTTTCTGTCCCCTCCCCCTTGTCCTCTGCACCGCACGAGCGTCTGGATGCTTGCGGGCGTCGGCGACGAGCAGGAGGAGGTGCGCCGCCCCGTGACCGACACCAGCGGTGGCTTTGCGGCCGCCAGAGAGAGGCGCAGCGCAGACGGCGCCGTCCAGCGCCGCCCAAGCCACCGGAGGCCGCCGCGTGGTCTTCCACTCCCCCGTGCGCGCTACCACCCTCGTCGTGAACCGCTAGGCGCGGAGCATGCTCTCTGCCGCCGCCGTGCCAGTACGGCGATCTTGACGAAGACCGACGCCATTACGCCATGCCCGACCGAGTTTAGCAGTGGAACGGGACCAGTAACTCTCACTGGTGCTGCCTGGCCACCTAAACCTTCTCCCAAGCCACTGCCTCACCGTAATCGCTCGCCGGAGATTTCCCGTTCATGGTCACCCCCTCGCGCCGCCTATAAATAGAGGCCCCGAGCTCCAGCTAGTACCCACACCACCTCTGCACTCCACCAAGACCCCGCCTAGCCACCGGAAGAGCCCCGAGGGAGTCTCCTTCCTCAACTCCGGCCGCCGCGACCCGCCACGGGATCCAGCTCGATTCGCTCCCGTGCGTGCACCTCTGCCTCCCATCTCTTGCCAGTAGCTCTCTAGTGCATCCCTCCTTCTGACCCGCGCTTCAATTCGAAGTTTGCAGCACACCACCGGAGTTCCCCACCATCGCCCGAGCCGCCGTCCGCCGGAGAAAGTGTTGCCGTCGACGTGGTGCTCCCCGACGCCCAAGTCCACCACCCACCGACGTGGAAGGACATGCTGATACTCTTGGTACACTCCGATCTCCCTGACTCGCCGTGGTTCGACGCCGGCGACCACCGCAGCCTTCGGACGCCGGCGAGGTTTTCTCAAACCTGACATGTGGACCCCCACGTCAGCCTCTCTTCTTTCACCCCCGAAGCGTCTTCTGTTGGCGCCTTCGGGCAGAGTACGTTTTCTCTGTGGGCTGGCGCGTTTCTATTCGAACCGTTTTCTGTTTTCTCAGTTAAGTCCCTGTTACTTTTCTGTTTCATTACAGATGAGTCCCTGGACAGAAACCCTTATAACTTTTTAATAAAAAGTGATTTTTGAGTGATTCTTTTTCTGACAGTCTTATAATTTTGTCTAGTTTTGTATGGGATTTATTTGAAAAAAAATTGGAACAACTTTTATGCACGCGTTGGTTTTCATGTTAGTATGCATTTTTCGCTATACCGTAGGTTCCGGGAGAGGTGACGGAGCCGGGAACTTCGCCGAGCTAGACTCCGACTTCTCCGAACCAGGCAAGCATGTTTGAACCTTTGATATGATAGGTGTTTTGCATGTTTGCGTGAAAGGTTGTGCATGGCATATGAGTATCGGTGAGTATCTCGTTGCATGTGAGGCAACTACCCGTGTGTTCCAAAGTTACTGTGATCTCTGATGAGAGATGGCCTAGTCATGTGGTGACATGAAGGGCAGTAAGGTGGTACTGTTGTAGCATGCCAGCCTTACGTCATCCGATAAATTCCGACGTTAACGTGGACGGAGTCACGTTGTCGTTCCTCCCCCTTCCGTGCTACCACATGTTTTCTGCCAGAATGCGGTTTAGTAAGTTGGTAACCTCTTTCCGTGTACACACCAAACAGAGGGGCCGGGATGAGGGTTCCATGGCCCTGGATTAAAGTCAGTCATCCGGTCAGGGGGCATGGGTGTTTCCGGTTGGGACCGAGAGGGGGCACCCCTTAGAGCGCGCGTATAGAAATTTTGATCCCATGCTACGCGAGGTTGTAGCCTCCGCGTCTCAAGGTTTCTTGAACGTTGCTGAGGGTGATTCCTGGCTTCGGAATGTCGAATGGGTGTGTACTGGTTAGACGTGTTTCTTCCAAAACACCGTAAACGGAAATAGTCCCCGTGACTACTGAAATCCGTTGGCTGTGGTTAAAGTACAAACTCTGCAGAGTCAAATCCTTCCGAGTCATCGTATCCATGGTCAAGTATCGTGATCAGTGTATCCATATCTATGTCAAGTCCTCGTGGTATTATCCCCGGTAACCAAACTTGAGTGGTAAACTTGGTTAAACATTTTTCCTAAGGATGGACTAACCCCTGTTATTTATCTCATGCTTGATTATTCCTTTGTTATGATTTAAATTCTTGAGCTACTAAGATATTAAGTTATGAAGCCCTTTATGTGATGTCGCTCAGACGTCCGACTGTGGCATGTTTGTTATTTACTTTCGATATAAGCCCTTTATGTGATGTCGCTCAGACGTTCGACTGTGGCACTCTTGTTATTTACTCTTGATATAAGCCCTTTATGTGATGTCGCTCAGACGTCCGACTGTGGCATATTTGTTATTTACTTTTGATATAAGCCCTTTATGCGATGTCGCTCAGACGTCAGACTGTGGCACGCACTATCTTTTATTTTCTATTATAAGCCCTTTATGTGGTGTCGCCCTGACGCCTGACTGCGGCATTGTTATTCTTGCATTTTCCTCTCGAGGAGTCATTCAGACCCTCGTTTGGCACCCAGTATTTATTTTGGGATTTCGGGAGGACTACCGCCCGACTTCTCTTTTATTTCGCATGCATTATTGTCTCTATGTCTGAATGCACTTGTTAACCTGTTCATATGCAACATGTTTACATTTGTTATATCTTATGTCCGAACTGTCTTGCGAGTACTTTCATAGTACTCACCTGGCTTGTTGATTTGGCCAGATGTTGACGAAGGCGATCTCATGGATGAAGAGTTTGATAGTGAGTCCGACGCCTAGAGGAATCCCAGTCAGTCCCGTGCGATCCTGGATATTGGTCACTTGTATTATATACGCTTCCGCCACCCGCAATAAATCTCCTCGAGCTTCACCCCGACGCTCGAAGAGCTGTAGTTTTCAGGAGTCATATCACCCACTCCGCTGTGATATTTCCACCACCGTTGTTATCGTGAGTTAGTAGTTATGCCACCCTATCCGCCGTTATGTTTTATCGGCGTACATGTAATAAATTGTTGAGCAGTCTCCGCTCAACCTTGTATTATATTCAGTACTCCTGGCATTTTTCTTCTGTGACCAAGATATTGTCTACCAGTGAGAAGGAATTCTTCTTTACTGGTCCGTAAAAGGGATTGGTCTCTCAATAAATATTTTATTGAAAAACCGGTCGTGACAAGCTTGGTATCAGAGCCAGGCTGACTGTAGGAAGCCACTAGGTGCGATCGCTAATCGGTTATTAGCATCTTCAGTGCTTTTCAGCTTTTTTGCAAATGTAGCTATTTTCTGTTGGTCATCATAAATTTATGACATGACTACTCAGAATTTTTGCCTACTTTTGTAGATGGCTGGCAGCAACTGCGAGACTCGAGTGTTCACGAACGTGCCCGAGGGGTTTGTCAAACTCCTCATCTCCATCACCAAGCTCGCCATCGGGCCAGCGACTCGTCCGGAGTTCACGCTTTACCAGCACAAGCTCAGCGACGACGTGTCTATGCACCAGGGCGTGGTGCAATTCAAGGGAGGACGTTCTACATCTCTCCACTTCCGTTTTGTGGGAAGGGCCATGCCTACGGAGAGGCATGCCATGCAGATGGCTGCCCGTGAGGCGATAGCTCGCCTTCGGGATATCCTTCCTATGATGAAGACTCGTCGCTACCGCTACCTCCCATGCCATGTGCCATACACTTGTCACTATGCATTCGCCTGCCATCGGGGAGAGCGAGATGAAGCCATCGAGATGGTTGTGGAGTATCTCAAGGCTCTGGAGGAGTCTTTCGACAACCTCGTGGACGATCTTGTGGCTGCCCGGATGGACTTAGTTCGGGGCGGTCCTGCCTGCAGGAAGGAGCTTCTCCACACGGCACCGCCTCTGACATTTCTCTCGTCTTCAGCATCTTATGCACCGGCCATTTTGGCCACTGCTCGCCGTCTGCCTACCACTGAGGAGTTCGACAGAGTCATCGCTCCTACTCCAGTCAGAGCCGCACCGCCTGCCGCACCCGCGCTACGCGCCAGGAACCTGCTAGAGAGGAGGTGGAGGTTGAATCTCCTGCACCGCTGAGTCTTGCCCTCGGCAAGGGAAAGGACATCGTCACCATCTCCGACTGAGAGCGCCGAGTAGCCGCGCGTTATGTCTGCTTGTATGATGTGTTTTATCTGTACGCTAGTTTGTATTAGTGTGTTTGCTGCATTCCGGAGGAGTGTGCTAGTCTAAATAACATGTCAGGATTGTGTACGCACATCCTGAGTGCTGTATCGTGTGTTTGCTTTTCGCGTGTAAGATTTGTGTTAAGCAGTTCTTCTCCGTGCGAAATCGTTTATGTTTCTTGAAAAATCTTGAGGTCTTTTAAATGTTTGCCTTTGCAAGTTTTTCCTTGTGCCACACAGTTCTTCTCATATAATTTTGCAAAATAATACCCCAGACTGGAAAAATGTCTCGTCCGTGGACTCGTTCCATGCCCAATCAGCCAGAAGAAGTTTATGGGACACAGACTAGCAACAACTTCACTCAGGGACAGTCCAGTCAGCAGGACAGCGAAGCAGCCTTGTCTCAAGTATGCCGTCTCTTCGAACAAAGCCAGCAACAGCACCAAGAGATGATGAATCACGTAATCAATATGGGAAACCACCGTGAACCCTATCAACCACATTCCAAGTTATCTGAGTTACAGAATACTCGCCCTTCAACGTTTTCTCACACCGATAGGCCGCTGGAAGCCGATGATTGGCTTCGTGACATCGAAAGGAAGCTGATTATTGCTCAGTGTTTAGATCATGAGAAGGTGCTTTATGCACCACACTACCTTACTGGAGCAGCTGCAGCATGGTGGGAAAACTTCCTACACATGCATCCCAGTGAACACAACATCACCTGGGAAGAGTTCAAGGAAGACTTTCATGGGGCACACATCCCCAGGAGCATCATAAAAATCAAGAAGAGAGAATTTGACGACCTCAAGCAAGAGGCATGTCAGTGACAGAATACAACGGTCAGTTTACCCAGCTATCTCGTTCTGCCTACGACGAGCACATGACAGAGAACAAGAAGATGGAAAAATTCCTGGACGGCCTGGCACCGGCACTAAGATGCCAACTGGTTGTACACACTTTCCCGGATTTTAAAACTCTGGTTGACAAGGCCATTACCTTGGAGAATGAGCGCCGTAGTCTGGAAGATATCCGTAAGCGAAAGAGCGACAAGACGACTCTTGCTCGCAACAACCGAAGCAAGACTGAAGTTCAAAGGACTAAAGTTCCAAGCAAATCTCATCATGTTGGAAAATAAAGGACTGGATGTCATTTTAGGGATGGACTGGTTGACCACCAAAAAAGGATTCATTGACTGTTTCAATCGGACCGTGATTCTCACTCACCATCACGGCAAGACAATAAAGGTTACAGCTCAAGAAAGGCCACGGTCACGGCAACCAAAGCTGAACAAAGTGGACATTTCAGAACTGAGAAAAGTTCCAGTGGTATGCGAGTTTCCTGACGTATTTCCTGAAGAACTACCAGTGTCACGACCGGTTTTTCAATAAAATAATTATTGATAGACCAATCCCTTTTACGGACCAGTAAGGAAGAATTCCTTCTCACTGGTAGACAATATCTTGGTCACAGAAGAGAAATACCAGGAGTACTGAATATAATACAGAGTTGAGTGGAGATTGGCCCAACAATTTATTACATGCACGCCGATAAAACAAGACGGCGGATAGGGTGGCATACTACTGACTCACGATAATAACGGTGGTGGAAATATCACCGCGAAGCGAGTGATATGACTCCTGAAGACTACAGCTCATCGAGCGTCGGAGTGAGGCTCGAGGAGACTTATTATGGGTGGCGGAAGCGTATATAATACAAGTGACCAATATCCGGGATCGCGCAGGACTGACTGGGACTCCTCTAGGCGTCGGACGCGCTATCAAACTCTTCATCCAAGAGATCGCCTTCGTCAACATCTGGCCAAATCAACAAGCCAGGTGAGTACTATGAAAGTACTCGCAAGACAGTTCGGACACAAGGTATAACAACTGTAAACATGAAGCATATGAACAATTTATCCAGTGCGTTCAGACATAGAGATAACAAATACTGGGTGCCAAGCGAGGGTCTGAATGACGCCTCGAGCGGAAACTGCAGAATAGTAATACTGGTGCCAAACGAGGGTCTGAATGACTCCTCGAGAGGAAACTGGGAGAATAATAATACTGGTGCCAAACGAGGGTCTGAATGACTCCTCGAGAGGAAACTACGAGAATAATAATACTGGTGCCAAACGAGGGTCTGAATGACTCCTCGAGAGGAAACTGTGAGAATAATAATACTGGTGCCAAACGAGTGTCTGAAAGACTCCTCGAGAGGAAACTGCGAGAATAATAATAATGCCACAGTAGGACGTCTGAGCGACATCACATAAAGGGCTTCTAACAGAAAATAAAAGACGAACATGCCACAGTCGGACGTCTAAGCGACATCACATAAAGGGCTTATATTTAATGTAAGAAACAAAAACACGCCACAGTCGGACGTCTGCGCGACGTCACATAAAGGGCTTATATTGAAGCTCAATAATACAATAGTCCGGGAACATAAATTATCACAAGTACGAGACAAAAATAAAGTTAGTCCATCCACAGGAATAATAATTTAACTGGATTTACCACTTGAGCTTGTTCACCGGGGACAGTTTTTCAAGCAGATAGATATGGATATACTGATTACACCACTTGATCATGGATACGATGACTTGGAAGGAATTGACTCTGCAGAGTTTGTACTTAACCACAGCCAACAGATTTCAGTAGTCACGGGGACTAGTTCCGTCTACGGTGTTTTGGAAGAAACACGTCTAACCAGTACACACCCAATTCAACCTTCCGAAGCCAGGGATCACCCTCAGCAACATTCAAGAAAAACCTTGAGACGGGGAGGCTACAACCTCGCGTAGCATGGGATGAAATTTCTATACGCGCGCTCTAAGGGGGTGCCCCCCCTCTCGGTCCCAACCGGAAACACCCATGCCCCCTGACCGGATGACTGGCTTTAATCCTGGGCCAAGGTACCATCATCCCGGCCTCTGTGTTTGGTGTGTACACGGAAAGAGGTTACCAACTTACTAAACCGCATCCTGGCAAATGAAACATGTGGTAGTACGGAAGGGGGAAAGAACGATAACGTGACTCCGTCCATGTTAGCGTCAGAAATAGTCGGATGACGCAAGGCTGGTATGCTACAACAGTACCACCTTGTTGCCCCTTCATGTCACCACATGATTAGGCCATCTCTCATCAGAGATCATCGCAACTATGAAACATGCGGGGGAAAAGAACGATAACATGACTCCGTCCACGTTAACGTCGGAGAAAGTCGGATGACGCAAGGCTGGTATGCTACAACAGTACCACCTTGCTGCCCTTCATGTCACCACATGATTTGGCCATCTCTCATCAGAGATCATCGCAACTTTGGAACACGCGGGTAGTTGCCTTACAAGCAACGAGGTATTTACCGACACTCATATGCCACGCACAAACTTTCAAGCAAACATGCAAACACCTGTCATATCAAATGTTCGAAACATGCTTGCCTGGTTCGGAGAAGTCGGAGTCTAGCTCGGCGAAGGTCGCGGCTCCGTCACCTCTTCCGGAACCTACGGCAATCACGAAAAACGGGCACTAACGTGAAAACCAACGCGTGCACAGAAACTTCTCCAAATATTTTTCAAATAAATCCCATAAAAAACTAGGCAAAATTTGAAGATTGTCAGAAAAAGAATCACTCAAAAATCCATTTTTATGAAAAAGTTATAAAGGTTTCTGTCCAGGGACTTATCTGTAATGAAACAGAAAAGTTCCAGGGTTTTAACTGAGAAAACAGAAAACGGTTTGATTGGAAATGCGCAAGCTCAAGAGAGAAAACGTATTTTGCACGAAGGCGCCAACAGAAAACGGTTCGCGAAAGAATAGAACAGAGGCTGACATGCGGGGTCCACATGTCGGGTTTGAAAAGCTCGCCGGCGCCCGAAGACTGTGGTGGACGCCGGCGTCGAACCACGGCGAGTTAGGAGGATCGGACGGTACCAAGAGCTTCAGCGTCTTCTTCCGCGTCGGTGGGTGGTGGACTCGACCAACGGGGAGCACCACGTCGACGGCGACACTATCTCCGGCGGGCGGCGGCTCGGGTGGTGGTGGAGAACTCCGGTGGAGGGCTGCAAACTTCGAATTGAAGCACGGGTCAGAAGGAGGGATGCATAGTGAAGCTATTGGCAAGAGAAGGGAGGCGGAGGCGCACACACGGGGGCGAATCGAGCTGGATCCCGTGGCGGGTCACGGCGGTCGGAGTCGAGGAAGGAGACCTCCTCGGGGCTCTTCCAGTGGCTAGGCGTGCTCTAGGTGGAGTGCAGGGATGGTGGGTGCTCGAGTTGAAGCTCGGGGCCTCTATTTATAGGCGGATCGACGGGGTGGCCATGAACGGAGGATCTCCGGCGAGCGATTACGGCGATGCAGTGGATTGGCAGGAGGTTTGAGTGGCCAGGCAGCATCAGTGGAGGTTACTGGTGTCATTCCACAGCTAAACGGAGTTGGTCTTGGCGTAATGGTGTCGGTCCACGGTGAGATGGCCGCACGGGCTCGACGGCAGCAGAGAGCACGCTCCACGCCCTGCGGTTCACGACGAGAGCGGCAGCATGTTCGGGGGAGTGGAAGGCCACGCGGCGAGCTCCGGTGGCTTGGGCGGCGCTGGGTGGCGCCGTCAGCGCCGTGCCTCCCGCTGGCGGCCGCAAAGCCGCCGCTGGCGTCGGTCACGGGGGCGGCGCACCTTCTGCTGCTCGTCGCCGACGTCCGCAAGGTGCCAGGCGTTCGTGCGGTGCAGTAACAAGGGGGAGGGGACGAGGAGCAAGGCGACACAGTGTCACTGGCGAGATCGACAACCATCTCTGAAGAAAACGACAGTAAGCCACTAAACTGTTCTCTGAATTTTCTGAACCTGAAATTGACAATGCACTGCAGGTGCTCGACAGAATGATTTGGCTATGAGATAAATTTTTCTGGGGCTGTAACTTGGTGAAGTGACCACTCAATGCACCCAGAGGCTGCCTGATTTTACTTGGAATTTTTGGAAAAGGATTTGAATGAATTTTCACCAAATTTGACAAATCTGGTCCAAACTTGCAGCAAGTGTAGTTTGAAAATTTTGAACTGAAGACCAGTGGATCTTCATGGATCTTGGTTGAGGGTTCAAAGGACTAGGAGGGGAAAAAGGTTTGGGGGCAAGAATCAAAGCAGAGATGGTAGCTCCTTTGCAAATCACCAATGGATAGAATAGAAGACAGAAATTTATTTGAGTAAGATTTAAATGGAAAATAAACATAGGGGAGGTTCAACTTGCTGGATTAGATGCCAAACATGATCCAAAGATGAGGGAAGGGTTAGGAGAGAGTATTTGCACTAAGGCCATGGCAAGAGGGAAATGTTGAAAGTGGTAAAGGACTATTCCAAAAGCCATAGTGCAAATTTCAAAGAGATTTTCAAAAGGCATTTTTCCAAGTGAAAAGCATTTTGTCTTGAGTCCAAATAAAAAGCAAGAACCTCCAAGACCAAAGACAGGTCTTGGGTGAATCCAAATAAAACTTTTGCCATAAAAAATATATTTGAAAGGGAGAGTCCTTTTGAAGAAAATTTTAAATCACCTCCCTCAAGTCAAATAAAATCTTTTGAAAAAATCCAATTAAAAACTTGGGTGTCACAACCAGGCATGCCACCAGACCGAGAGATAGAATTCAGCATCGAACTAGCACCTAGCACCGCTCCCATCTATAAGAAACCTTATAGAATGGCACCCTCAGAATTGGTGGAGTTGAAGAAGCAGATAAAGGAATTATTGGGCAAAGGATTTATTCGAGCCAGCTCCTCACCATGGGGTTCGCCAGTATTATTCGCCAAGAAAAAGGATGGGACACTGAGACTGTGTATAGACTATCGAGCCCTCAATATGGTCACCATCAAAAACAAATACCCGATGCCACGGATAAATGATTTGTTTGACCAGCTCGCACAAGCCAAGGTGTTCTCAAAAATTGATTTGAGATCGGGATATCATCAATTGAAAGTACGGACAGAAGATATCCCTAAAACAGCATTCACCTCCAGATACGGATTATATGAGTTCATAGTGATGCCTTTTGGTCTAAAGAACGCCCCCGCATATTTCGTCCACCTCATGAACAAAGTGTTTATGAAATTCATGGACAAATTTGTTGTGGTGTTCATTGACGATATTCTGGTTTACTTAAGGACACCGGAAGAGCATGCTGAGCATCTCAGAATTGTTTTGGGAGAATTAAGGAAACATCAGTTGTACGCCAAATTTAGCAAGTGTGAATTTTGGCTAAGGCAAGTTGGTTTCCTAGGCCACATATTAAACCAAGAAGGCGTGGCCGTAGACCCAGAGAAAGTCAAAGCCATACTTGACTGGAAGCCACCCGCCAACATGACAGATGTGCGAAGTTTCCTGGGAATGGCCGGATATTACAGAAGATTTATTGAAGGATTCTCCACTGTGGCAAAACCAATAACATAGTTGCTCAAGAAAGACAAGAAATTTGTATGGACGGAAGCATGCGAGAAAAGCTTCCAAGAACTCAAGAAGAAACTAACAACCGCACCGGTCTTAACTGTGCCAGACATACACAAGAGTTTTGAAGTATATTGTGACGCGTCCCGAAAGGGCCTCGGATGTGTGCTGATGCAGGATGGCAAAGTTGTCGCGTATGCTTCCAGGAAGCTATGGAAGCATGAGGAAAACTATCCAACACATGACTTGGAGCTAGCAGCGGTCATCCATGCACTCAAGGAGTGGAGGCACTTTCTGTTGGGAAATCGCTGTGAAATATATACGGACCATAAGAGCCTTAAATATATTTTCACACAGCCAGAGCTAAATTTACGCCAACGACGCTGGTTGGAATTGGTCAAGGACTATGATGTCGGCATTCACTACCATCCAGGGAAAGCAAATGTAGTGGCTGATGCCCTTAGTCGAAACCCCAGCCCGGACAACGACGGTCCGCAAAACTTGAGGCCTGAGTTTCAGCAAGAGTTCGCTAGGCTCAACATGGTGTTAGTCTCTGAGGGCACCGTATCAAATCTGGAGATACAACCCACCCTAGTGGAACAAATTAAGAAGGCTCAACAGGGACATCCCAGCATCGAAGGTATAAAGAAGAAAATGAACCTTGGTAAGGCTTCAGAGTTCGTCATAGACAGTGAAGGAATATTATGGTACGGAGACAGACTTTGCGTACCTAACATTGAGGAACTCAAGCAACAAATCCTAACCGAAAGCCACACCGCTCCATACTCGATCCATCCTGGAGGAACCAAAATGTACAAAGACATTCAGGAAAGATTTTGGTGGCACGGTATGAAAAGGGATATAGCCACATTTATTGCTTGTTGCGATTCATGTCAGCGCATGAAGGCCGAGCATCAAAAGCCAGCAGGGCTACTCCAGCCAAACAGGATACCGGAGTGGAAATGGGATGAAATAGGAATGGACTTCATCGTCGGACTACCTCGATCACAACACGGAAATGACGCCATATGGGTCATCACAGACCGACTAACCAAGGTTGCTCGTTTCATTCCCGTGAAGACTACCTACTCCACACAAAGGCTGGCCAAGCTTTATCTCTCCCGTGTAGTTTGTTTGCATGGAGTCCCAAAGACTATAATATCCGACCGAGGCACACAATTTGTCTCCAAATTTTGCCATCACCTGCAACAAGCTCTGGGCACGCAGCTAGCTTTCAGTACAGCGTACCACCCTCAGACTGATGGAAAAACGGAACGTGTGAACCAAATCCTAGAGGATATGCTGAGAGCCTGTGTGCTCACCTATGGATCCAGTTGGGAAGAGAGTTTTCCGTATGCCGAGTTTGCTTACAACAACAGTTACCAAGCCAGCTTACAGATGGCACCTTTTGAAGCATTGTACGGACGGAGGTGTCGTACCCCACTGAATTGGTCAGAAACAGGTGACAGCCGTATCTTCGGCCCAGACATGCTTAAAGAGGCCGAGAATAAAGTTAAGCAGATCAGGGACAGACTCAAGACAGCGCAAAGCCGACAAAAGAGCTACTACGATCAAAAACATCGTGAGGTCAGCTTTGAACCCGGTGATTCCGTATACCTACGAGTGTCTCCTATGAGGGGCCTGCAACGGTTCAAAATTAAGGGGAAGCTAGCCCCGAGATTTATCGGACCATTCTGTATAGAGGCACGAAGAGGCACAGTGGCCTACAAACTAGACTTACCCAAGGAGCTGTCAGACGTCCATGACGTGTTCCATGTCTCACAATTGAGAAAATGTGTAAGTAACCTGGAGAAGCATGTATCTCATGAAAGCATTGATATACAACCAGACCTCACCTACAGAGAGAGGCCAGTAAAGATTTTGGAAGAGTCTGAAAGGAGGACCCGTCAGAAAACAACAAAAAATTTCAAAGTTCAGTGGAGCAACCACACTGAGGATGAAGCTACATGGGAAAGGGAAGATTTTCTCCAGGCAGAGTATCCATATCTATTCGAGGATCAGCTGAAATCTCGAGGACGAGATTTTTCCTAAGGGGGTAGGTGTTGTGACACCCAAATTTTTATTTGGATTTTTCAAAATTTTATTTGACTTGAGGGAGGTGATTTAAATTTTCCTTCAAAAGAACCCTTCCTCTCAAGATATTTTTCTTTATGGCAAGAGTTTTTATTTGGATTCACCCAAGACATGATTTTGGTCTTGGAGGTTCTTTCTTTTTATTTGGACTCAAACCAAAATACTTCTCTCTTCAAAAAATGTCTTTTGACAATTCCTTTGAAAAGCCCTATAGCTTTTGGAATGATCTTTTTCCACTTTCAACAAATCTCTCTTGCCATGACCTATGTGAAAATCCTCTTCCATAAACCTTTCCCCACCTTTGGATCATGATGTACCTCAACTACAGCAAGTTGAACCTCTCCATATATTTATTTTCCATTTATATCTTATCAAAAACAATTTCTGCCTTCTATTCTAGCTCTTGGAGATTTACAAAGGAGCTACCCTTTCTGTTTTGATTTTTGCCCCCAAACCAATTTCCTTCCTAGTCCTTTGAACCCTCAACCAAGATCCATGAATATCCATTGGTCTTTAGTTCAAATTTTTCAAACTATACTTGCTGCAAGTTTGGACCAGATTTGCCAAATTTGATGAAATTCATTCAAATCCTTCTCCAAAAATTCTGAGAAAAATCAGGCAGCCTCTGGGTGCATTGAGAGGTCACCTCACCAAGTCCCAGCTCCAGGAAAAATTTTCTTCATACCATATCATTTCATCGAACACCTTCAGAGCACTGTCAATGTCATGTTCAGTCAAATTCAGTTAACAGTGTCTGAACCACTGTCGTTTCTTCAGTGTCCGTTGCCAATCTCACGAGTACCCCGGCGTCGCCGTGTTTTCTGTCCCCTCCCCCTTGTCCTCTGCACCGCACGAGCGCCTGGATGCTTGCGGGCGTCGGCGACGAGCAGGAGGAGGTGCGCCGCCCCGTGACCGATGCCAGCGGCGGCTTTGCGTCCGCCAGAGAGAGGCGCAGCGCAGACGGCGCCGTCCAGCGCCGCCCAAGCCACCGTAGGCCGCCGCGTGGTCTTCCACACCCCTGTGCGCGCTGCCACCCTCGTCGTGAACCGCTAGGCGCGGAGCGCGCTCTCTGCCGCCACCGTGCCAGTACGGCGACCCCGACGAAGACCGACGCCATTACGCCATGCCTGACCGAGTTTAGCAGTGGAACGGGACCAGTAACTCTCACTGGTGCTGCCTGGCCACCTAAACCCTCTGCCAAGCCACTGCCTCGCCGTAATCGCTCGCCGGAGATTTCCCGTTCACGGCCACCCCCTTGAGCCGCCTATAAATAGAGGCCCCGAGCTCC
The DNA here is from genome assembly GCF_018294505.1 of Triticum aestivum. Classification (NCBI taxonomy): domain Eukaryota; kingdom Viridiplantae; phylum Streptophyta; class Magnoliopsida; order Poales; family Poaceae; genus Triticum; species Triticum aestivum. The sequence continues at coordinate 536,029,995 of NC_057799.1, forward strand.
AGCTAGTACCCACACCACCTCTGCACTCCACCAAGACCCCGCCTAGCCACTGGAAGAGCCCCGAGGGAGTCTCCTTCCTCAACTCCGGCCGCCGCGACCCGCCACGGGATCAAGCTCGATTCGCTCCCGTGCGTGCACCTCTGCCTCCCATCTCTTGCCAGTAGCTCTCTAGTGCATCCCTCCTTCTGACCCGCGCTTCAATTCGAAGTTTGCAGCACACCACCGGAGTTCCCCACCATCGCCCGAGCCGCCGTCCGCCGGAGAAAGTGTTGCTCCGGCGGACGGCGGCTCGGGCGACGTGGTGCTCGACGACGCCCAAGTCCACCACCCACCGACGCGGAAGGACACGCTGATACTCTTGGTACACTCCGATCTCCCTGACTCACCGTGGTTCGACGCCGGCGACCACCGCAGCCTTCGGGCGTCGGCGAGGTTTTTTCAAACCTGACATGTGGACCCCCCACGTCAGCCTCTCTTCTTTCACCCCCGAAGCGTTTTCTGTTGGCACCTTCGGGCAGAGTACGTTTTCTCTGTGGGCTGGCGCGTTTCTATTCGAACCGTTTTCTGTTTTCTCAGTTAAGTCCCTGTTACTTTTCTGTTTCATTACAGATGAGTCCCTGGACAGAAACCCTTATAACTTTTTAATAAAAAGTGATTTTTGAGTGATTCTTTTTCTGACAGTCTTATAATTTTGTCTAGTTTTTATGGGATTTATTTGAAAAAAATTGGAACAACTTTTATGCACGCGTTGGTTTTCACGTTAGTATGCATTTTTCGCTATACCGTAGGTTCCGGGAGAGGTGACGGAGCCGCGAACTTCGCCGAGCTAGACTCCGACTTCTCCGAACCAGGCAAGCATGTTTGAACCTTTGATATGATAGGTGTTTTGCATGTTTGCGTGAAAGGTTGTGCATGGCATATGAGTATCGGTGAGTATCTCGTTGCATGTGAGGCAACTACCCGTGTGTTCCAAAGTTACTGTGATCTCTGATGAGAGATGGCCTAGTCATGTGGTGACATGAAGGGCAGTAAGGTGGTACTGTTGTAGCATGCCAGCCTTACGTCATCCGATAAATTCCGACGTTAACGTGGACGGAGTCACGTTGTCGTTCTTCCCCCTTCCGTGCTACCACATGTTTTCTGCCAGAATGCGGTTTAGTAAGTTGGTAACCTCTTTCCGTGTACACACCAAACAGAGGGGCCGGGATGAGGGTTCCATGGCCCTGGATTAAAGCCAGTCATCCGGTCAGGGGGCATGGGTGTTTCCGGTTGGGACCGAGAGGGGGGCACCCCTTAGAGCGCGCGTATAGAAATTTTGATCCCATGCTACGCGAGGTTGTAGGCTCCTCGTCTCAATGTTTTTCTTGAACGTTGCCGAGGGTGATTCCTAGCTTCGGAATGTTGAATGGGTGTGTAGTGGTTAACCGTGTTTCTTCCAAAACACCGTAAACGGAACTAGTCCCCGTGACTACTGAAATCCGTTGGCTGTGGTTAAAGTACAAACTCTGCAGAGTCAAATCCTTCCGAGTCATCGTATCCATGGTCAAGTATCGTGATCAGTGTATCCATATCTATGTCAAGTCCTCGTGGTATTATCCCCGGTAACCAAACTTGAGTGGTAAACTTGGTTAAACATTTTTCCTAAGGATGGACTAACCCCTGTTATTTATCTCATGCTTGATTATTCCTTTGTTATGATTTAAATTCTTGAGCTACTAAGATATTAAGTTATGAAGCCCTTTATGTGATGTCGCTCAGACGTCCGACTGTGGCATGTTTGTTATTTACTTTCGATATAAGCCCTTTATGTGATGTCGCTCAGACGTCCGACTGTGGCACTCTTGTTATTTACTCTTGATATAAGCCCTTTATGTGATGTCGCTCAGACGTCCGACTGTGGCATATTTGTTATTTACTTTTGATATAAGCCCTTTATGCGATGTCGCTCAGACGTCCGACTGTGGCACGCACTATCTTTTATTTTCTATTATAAGCCCTTTATGTGGTGTCGCCCTGACGCCCGACTGCGGCATTGTTATTCTTGGATTTTCCTCTCGAGGAGTCATTCAGACCCTCGTTTGGCACCCAGTATTTATTTTGGGATTTCGGGAGGACTACCGCCCGACTTCTCTCTTATTTCCCATGCATTATTGTCCCTATGTCTGAATGCACTTGTTAACCTGTTCATATGCAACATGTTTACATTTGTTATATCTTATGTCCGAACTGTCTTGCGAGTACTTTCATAGTACTCACCTGGCTTGTTGATTTGGCCAGATGTTGACGAAGGCGATCTCATGGATGAAGAGTTTGATAGTGAGTCCGACGCCTAGAGGAATCCCAAACAGTCCCGTGCGATCCTGGATATTGGTCATTTGTATTATATACGCTTCCGCCACCCGCAATAAATCTCCTCGAGCTTCACCCCGACGCTCGAAGAGCTGTAGTTTTCAGGAGTCATATCACCCACTCCGCTGTGATATTTCCACCACCGTTGTTATCGTGAGTTAGTAGTTATGCCACCCTATCCGCCGTTATATTTTATCGGCGTACATGTAATAAATTGTTGAGCAGTCTCCGCTCAACCTTGTATTATATTCAGTACTCCTGGCATTTTTCTTCTGTGACCAAGATATTGTCTACCAGTGAGAAGGAATTCTTCTTTACTGGTCTGTAAAAGGGATTGGTCTCTCAATAAATATTTTATTGAAAAACCGGTCGTGCCAATTTTGGCTATGAAAGATGTGAATACCTTATCGGTTGACCAGTAAATCCGGAGTTTAAATACTCGGCGGCTCTTAGCCGATGGCGACCTAATGCGCATTCATTGTAAGCCGGAATTTTTATAACCCGGCGGCTTATAGCCTTTGAGAAAATCCAGAATGGATAACCATTTTGAAGAATCAATTTTGATGATGAACTTGAACTTAATCATTTATATAAATCATAGTTCTGCAAATCCTGCACAGAGTTTAAGCAACATATGCCCTGGCGACTTAACGTCAAAAGCCAGGGCGGGTTACCAAACCTCGCATATTTATCCTCGCATATTTATATAACCAGGATAACGTACCTGTAGAATTGATTTATACTACTGGCTTACATCGCCATATCGAGTGAAGGTAATAATCCAATGATTCATAAGCGCATGAATTCCAATGGCGCAATCCAAAATATACCAGCGACTTAACATCCAAAGCCAGGGCGGATTATCAAACCCAAAGATGCTCAATGATGAGTCATATAATCAGAGCAACATGGCCTGTGAAATTGGTTCACTCTGCCAGCTTACCATGCCAGACACAGCAAAGGGTAATAACCCCAACAAGGCCTCAGAGCCTAAACTCCAAGTGCACAATCATATCATATTGGCGACTTATAGTCGGCCATCATGACGGCTTGCAAAGACCCAAAGATGCTTCAAATATGAGCCATAAGTAGGGCAACTTGGCCCGATTGTAAAAAACCAGAAATCAAAGAAGAAATCTTAGAATACAAATAAGAAATCGAAAGAAATTCGAGGCTTGTAGGCTGCCAAGCCAAAGTGTCTTCTTCGATGAAACTAGCCCGAGCCACTGGATTGTTCATGCATTCCGTGAGCCTAACTCACAATACCCAATCGACATTTGAACCCTAGATAAAGTCTGGTCTTGCTCAAAGACTTATCAGGCGTACCCGGGGTCAGAGTAACAGCATAAATCATGGGCCGATTTATCTAAGTTTCAAGGAAGGCGGCTTATGAAGCCTGGATCTATCCTGACTATCTGTAAGCTGTGCTTTTGCATGACAAGCCGCCGTTTGAAGCTTAACAAGCTCAGATCTTGGTCGAATACGCCATAAAGATTGATCGTTAAGTGTTTGACGGGTCAATCAGGATTACCCGATGGACTTGAAGCAGCTGGTTACAGGTAGGATGACTCGAAAAGGTTATGTTCTCTTTGGTCGAATACGCCTATGTTTGAAAAAACCTGGTCAAAAGGGTAGTAACGCTATGTTCTCTTTGGTCGAATACGCCTATGTTTGAACAGGAAGCCCCCAAGTGACATACTGACTAGTTGTGCTCGTCGGGTACCTATGTTTGAGTTGTGCTGTGCAACAAACTCTCTTTGGTCCCTGTAACCCGGGCATCAAGCCTCCAAGTGATTTGTAATAAGGCGTGTAAGCCGGATCGGATGCCCATGTTTGAACCGCGCACCATGGTAGCAAGTTCTCTATGTCAACCTTTAATTTTTCCTGAGAACTCGAACTTGCGAGAGATGAATTCATTTTGAACCAGAATTTTAAACCGGATATTGAGAGCTTCAGAGCTTTGCGGGAGACAGATTTCCCTTGAGCCGGATTGTGAACCGGATATTAAGAGTTTCAGCACTTTGTAGGAGACAGATTTCCCTTGAACCGGAACCTTCATTTTGAGCCGGAAAACTTTCTGACGGCCCTTAACCTTTTATCGATATAGCAGTAATCTCCGGGGACGGGTTATTTTTCCACCAATGACCCGGAGTTCTTGAATTTTGCTGAAACCGGCCAATTCTGCCGAGTCATGTCATTGTAGCCCCCCGAGTCTTAAGACGACTCGAGGAGTTGTCTTGAGATTCTCCATTTTGACCGTGATATAAATCGGCATATAGCTGAACACCAAAACGCTGTAATATGTTAAAACTAGAAGCAAGGTGGCGAGTTAACGATCTTCGCAACACTCATTATATATCCTTAATGTTGATAACGCGATGTGAATCCACAGAAACTTGAGGTCGACCGTGGCGGGTCATAAATGACCCCGTATGATTTGTGTCAGTAACCCGGTCAGCGGTTCATCCCAGCTGGTTGCTTAACCAAAATGCAGTGGCGGTGATTTGTATGTCTATCCAATGAGCCGTCTGGTGGAGGCAGAGGCTGACACTATATCATGACCTTCTTCAGAGTTGTTGTGATAGACCGGGCAGCAGGAGCGGCGACTTGCACGCGCTCCTTAAACAACTTATGCACACAGGCGCGGCCCGGTGTGTTGATATAGACCAGACTGCGAGGGACGGACGATAAAAACAACTGTAGCATTAGAGGCGGCACAGACAGATGAGTCGGCCGCGGCATTGTAAGCCGGCGCGGGCGGGAGAATCGGCCGTGGGAACGGACAGGTGAGTTGTCTGCGGTGTTGTAAACCGGCGCAGATGGGAGAGCCGGCGCGGTGTTGTTGTTGTAGACTGGGCCACAGAGGCGATGGTTTGCACACACATTTGTTGAACAATGCAGTATGGTTGGATGCTGGCGCTTGATAATATTGGCACGAGCTTTATATCCGTGATATAATGATCATTCTTGTAGTGAATAATTGTCCTGCATAAAAAATATTGCAGACCAAGGCAAAGATAAACTGTTCTTTGATGAAAACAATATGTGTTAACAAAACAGATTTAGACTGATATCACCTGATTTACTCGGTCGACCGATGACCCGTTCGTCGCGATGGAAGCAGCTCAGGCAGACCGGCGACTCAATATAGTCCTGGTGGTTCGCGCAGACTGGCGTCTTCGGTGGCTCAACACGGCAGAGGCGACTCAACGCGGCCCCGGCGACTTAACACAGCAGAGGCGGATCAACACGGCGACGGCTCTCGCGATGTGCCTCGTGATGTCTCGACCATTTGTTGGAAGCAACCCAAAAATCCCAGCAAATAATTCTTGATTTTGAATATATCTTGGGACTTGGAACCTTCTGATTTGACATGGAGCAGCAGCAGCAACTTTGTTTGATGGATGATACCCTGCGGCTGGGAAGTGGCAGCAATAACCATAAACTCAAATCACCTCGGCTCCTGCGTGTAAATCGACTCGGCCTTGAACTATTGCTCAAGGGAGAGGTGACACGGCGGCAACCCGGCAGAGGTGTGCGGGGGCGGTTCGCGAGCAGAGGCATTAGGCGGCTTCGAGGCACAAGCGCGACGACAACGCCAACTCGGTAGCACGGTAGAAGCGATAGTCGAGGCGGCTCACAGCGGAGACAAGTGGCGGCAGCATCCCATGACGGCAAGGCCATGCAGTGAGGGCGGCTCGAGGCGGAGCCTTGCAAGGTCGGCGAGGCAGAGACGGGACAGTGCAGTGAGCCAGCGAGGCGAAACCGAGTCCATGTCCCACGTCCTCCTCTGGTTATGGCGTTCCCTTTTTTCTTTTTAAACCTGAATCCTAGACCCCGTAGAAAGTTCTCTGAATCCAAATCAATGTCGGGGGTTGCCTTTTATATTTAATCCTTCCTTGGAATCCGTGCATGTGTAGTGGTTGTACTACTAGTTGAGAAATCTTTCACGTGGAATAACTTAGGATTCCATCGGGTTTTGGGTTTTGGGTCGATCAGCAGATACTTGATTCATGTAAATTGATCTGGCGAACTCACGTTGCTGCAAGCAGCTATCCTAATCGCCGTTTGTACTAGCAGATGACACATATGACGCCTGTTAGCTGTCTCTGATTACTTCTGTCGATGGAACCTGCCAGCTTTAATAGCTCACATGATGCGGTGATTTATCTTGGCGAGATCGATTTCCTGCCTGTCTCGGCGGCTTGAGGGCGTGGCGCTACACAGCCGAAAATATCTCCCGCCGGCTTTCGGCAACCCTAAATTTTCTCGATCTCAATCTTATACACACTGCGGAAAACTTCTTCAATCTTGACTGAAGAATTCGCAGTTGATGTAGATCCTTCCAAATCGGTTCTTCTTCATCCAGAAAATTATGAACTTCTCAATCTCTAAGAGAGAGATCCCTCCAAGACTCAACACCACGGTGCGCAGGTCCCACTGTGGGCGGCAACTGTCGTGGAATTGTCACGGCAGATGTCCTCGTTTAAAGGACTTAGTCGTGAGGCCAACGCATCTATGTGGTAGCTTGAGAGGGGTTGAGCGGGACGAGAGACGCGAGGTTTTAGCCAGGTTCGGCCCCTCACGGTGGAGGTAAAAGCCTACATCCTGCTTCATTGATATTGATGATGATGATCACGATTACAAAGGTGCTCTATCTTGAGAGCTATTGACTTGTCTAAACCTAACTTGTAAAACTTGTCCCTCTTGGGGTGCCCTGGCCCTCCCTATATAAGTTGAAGGGGCGGGTTACATGACTAGTCCTAGTAGGACTATGATTACTCTATTACAAGTGGAGTCCTTGTCTTGCTTCCTTTGTAGGAGAATATTCCTTATGCCTTTCATATTAAGCCGGCCTACCATAACGTAAGCCGGCCTTCTGGGCCTCCGGGTCTTGTCGGTCCTATGACCCACCTGCCGGGTCACCAACGAGTCACCTGGCTCTAACGGGTCATCAGTGAATGGAGAGATCCGGGAAGGTCATCAGTGAGTCGCCAATGCAGGGTGGGTCACCAGTGAGTCGCAAAGTCCGGCCGCGTCATACTTCTGGCTGGGTCATACCGCGGGGTATATCCCCGACACCGTCCTCTCGCTTCATCCCCGCCGTCGTCCACCTTGCCGGCGCCGCTCCTACGACCGTCTCGTCCACCACGCCCCACCGCCACCGTCTACCCTCCTAGATCTGCTTCCACGCCGCCGATAGCCATCGCTACCGCAGCACCGTCAAATTCTTAGCAGATGCGTACGCGGCGCCGCACCAGAGGCGGTACTCTTTCATATCTGCTCAACTTATTTATCGCAGCAAGAAAATAGATCGCCACTGCTTTACTCTGATTTGTTGTCTTGGTTGCGAAGTTGCCTTTGTCCGGTTTGCACCTTTAGATCCGCCATGGAACGCTCAACACTATACTCCCAATGCTTATGGTTTTCCCCTTTTATATTTCACACTAGTTAAATCACAGTAGACTAAATTTCAAAATTGGGCCAGTCGATTTTTCAGAGCTCGCCGGAGTTCGCCGATGCGAACGAAGGGGCTCGGGTGGTTGTGGGGTCTCGCCGAACGAAGAAAACTCGACGCGGGTGGGGGTTGGGGTGGGGTGGGGGTGGGGGTGGCGGAGGAACAAAGGCGACGGAGGCCGGTGGTCCGGCCGGCAGCCCGTGCGGTGTTCTGTATGGGAAGAATCAGAGACGAGGAAGAAGATGGGTTAGGAGACGTAGGATCTTCATCCAACCACCCGAAATGGTCGAGATATAGCTGGGAGTTGCATTCTTAATGCGCTCTGGTTCATCATGTATGGGCACTGCGCAACCAACATTTTATTATCCAAAATCTGCTTGCTCTTCTTTACCATGTTCCTCTTCCGTTCTTCTTTAATATGTACTCTCTCCGTTCCTAAATATAAGTCTTTGTATAGATTCCACCATGGACTACATATGGAGCAAAATGAGTGAATCTACACTCTAAAATGTATCTGGATACATCTGTATGTGATCCATAGTGGAAATCTCTACCAAGACTTATATTTTGGAACGGAGGGAGTATGATAGTGGTACAGTCTGTTCCTTGTACTAAAGATGAGCAGGGACTTTTCTAGTGTAGAGGTCTATACGGTCCGTTGTGATGGACACTTTGAGCCTCTTTGATTCGTAGGATCTTGTAAACATAGGAATAGGATTTGTAGTCACCTGCCCACTTGAATCCTATAAGAATAGCAAGGAAATGAGGGGAGTTGTGTCACCTTTGAGAGTAACACTGATATTAACAGTACCGCACCTTCACTTGAAGAGAGCTGGTATCCGAAGCCTTTCTAGCCGTACCGGCAATACTAGCACATATATTCCAGCAAGTTCCACTTTTCTGATTTCACTCTGATGCTGAAGGTTTTCCCGTTATATCTACACTATGATCTGTGTAGCTGCTTTGTGTCGCACTAGCAGTAGTCCACTCTTGAAGCAAACACTGCAATGACTTACAAAATTGGCACCAAGGCATTGAGTGCCATTCTGGATGCAATGAAACTCATACGCTCCCCACCTGTTGATTCTTGTTCAGAATATGATCCTAATGACTATTCTAACCTCGAGGAGTCAAAGGCAGATGGCCTGTCATGTTCACCCATCAAGGTGCCTGTTCTAATTTGGCAATGTTTTATTGATTGCGGGTATCTTGCATATGTTGTCTTGCATTTCTTCTACTTTGTTGCACCGCCATCTGCTTAGTTTACTCATCATATATGTCGAGATGCCATGCCCATCCATTATCAATACATATTCCATCTGTCATCATACCATGTTTTTCCACTCAAATGCTGTTCTTGTGCATCAGACATCAAAAAGGAAGAGGGTGATTGCCGAACCTGAAGGAGCACCAGCAAAGTCCTTGAAAAACGTGGTGGTGCGGGAGAAATTAGACAACACCCCACTTATATTGGTTGTACAACCAGTGACACAAAACGTAGGACTGACTCCAGCAGACTGTACCGATACTTCACTGGCCACACCACTAGCCCCACCACACAGGACCTGCACTCCAGCAAAAGGTATATCGATTTCATTTGCCATAGCACCAGCTGTACCACAGAAAAATCCCACTCCAGCAAAAAGTACAACAAGTCCACCGGCCGAAGACCTATCCCAACTGCAGAGACGGCCAATTCCTGCAGATTGGAGCCCCATTCCATTTATTCCAAGTTTAAAAGACAATGCTTTCAGTGTTGTTAGGGACTACGTGCATATATTCCCATCATGGGAAGATTATTGTGAAGACAAACACCATTTTCACATCTTCCTGTCCAACTTACGTGTAAGTGCTATTATTCATGGTTATTATTTTCCTATTTTCTGCTGATTGAACACATCAATGATTTACATTACATTGTTGTAACAAGGCAAGGGTCAATCTGGATAGTCATGACGAGCAAAGCTTGCTTGTGCCTTTCAAGGAAGCATTGCAGCAGTATCGGTGTTACCTGAGGAAATCACACTTTGATGGCAAGTCTATAAACGAATTTCCGGTGAAGTCTCCTGTGCTAAATTTAGAAGACATTGAATGGAAAAACCTTGTTATGCATTGGTCTCGTTCCCAGGATGAGGTACTGTCTATGAAATCACATGACAATTTGAACTTCTACTTTTCCGCATGTGCCTTACGGATCTTTTTTGCAGGAAATCTGCTCGAAGAAGAATTCCAGTTTGACAAGAACGACAGGATATCGCAAATATGCTGCCCGCTGCTTTGCTCTTGTTAGTACCTGTTGTCCTATATCACTGTACTTGCATACATACCTGGTTCATTATGTGACAGCAGTATGCATGATAGCTTGCTTATCAATTGTTCGCTCCAAATTATCTGATCTGTATGAATGGTTACATTAGTGTAGAATATATCCAATGCCAATGTTTTTTTAGCTCTGCATTGTTCTTGTAAGTACATGCTGTCCTTTATCAGTGTACTTATAATGACAGGTAGTTGTTCATGTACCATCACTCTGCAGCTTATTTTCCTTTGCCCTCCATTTTCTACACATCAGATCTATATTTACTCTTACCATAAGGTTGGTACTAAAGAAGTTTAGTTGTGCATTGCTCTTGGCTGTACCTTTTGCTTGTAACGCTGCACTTACATTTATAGCTACTTGGTTATGTAGCATCACTCTTCATCTTATCTTAAATATTCTCCATTTTTTCGTATATTATCACATCTATATTTACTCTTAACAAAATGTAGAATAAAGGCAATGCTTTTGAAGAAGATTCTTTGGTAAACTTCTTGAATTGCCCCCCCATCAGCATGGACAAGGCCTTTATAGAGCCTGTCTTCACCAATAATGTAAGTTTGTCCATCTCAAGCCTTCAAACTTTGTTGTATATATTTGGTTAGGCATGACTGCAACAGATGTTTATTTTTGGTGTTTGCATCAAATTGCTTGTTTAAAGTTTATTATGTAGTTCATAAACAAAAGTTTGTCCTTTCTCAATTTAAGTTTTCAGTTGTACAACCAAGTTTCTTCTTCATACCATGTAAATTAAACTATACAGAGCAAGTGATCTTCTTTTGCACTGCATGTATCCTTCTGTTCTTCATCCGTAATCCAGTGGTGTGGTGAACCTACCCACTACAGCACAATGTCATATTCTGCAATGTCTTAACTATGAACAATGTCATATCATTCTACTATTATTTAAACCGTCTCTTTATTTGCCAATCTGAAATGGTATAAATTGACAGCACACTAACCATTGATACTTATGAGTTCTTGATCTGTAATCCAGTGGTGTCGTGAAGCTGCCAATTCCTTCACAATGTCATTTCCTGCCATGTCTTGACCTGAACAATACCATATTGTGTTAATGCAATTTTAAACTGTGTGGGCCTTTAGCAAGTGGTGTCTTGAAGCTGCCAACTCCTTCACAATGAAATTAATATAGGGCCAAAATGTTAAACGGGCCCTTAACAGGCCAAAACTAATATCAGGCCGAATTACTAAGTGGGCCTTTAGCAAGTGGGCCCAAAAGCATAATGTCCAGTTGACGGGCCGAATCTGATATGGGCCATAATTGAGCCCAAAGCCTCTTAAAGGGCCGGACCTGATCTGGGCCATAATTTGGCCCAGAACGTGGTAGGCTTTTAATGGGCCGGATCTCATATGGGCCACTATTAGGCCCGGAGCATGGCAGGCCATTAATGGACCGTATCAAATATGGGCCGGCATTTGGCCCAAAACATGGCAGCCAGTTAATGGGCCGGCCTACTAGGGTCCTCAAAATCTTGTGGGCCTACAGCTGGGCCGGCCCATTAATGTCGGCGAAATCTCGTGGGCCTTTAGCTGGGCCGGCCCATTATGATCCGCAAGAATCTTGTGGGCCTTTACCTGGGCCGGCCCATTATGGCACACAAAAATCTTGTGGGCCTTTACCTGGGCCGGCCCATTATGGCCCACATAGTAAAAGGTCTCAGGATTAGATTTGCTGCCCTCACATAGTAAAAGGTCTCCAGGATTAGATTTGCTACCCTCACATAGTAAAAGGTCTCCAGGATTAGATTTGCTGCCCTCACATAGTAAAAGGTCTCCAGGATTAGATTTGCTGCCATCACATAGTACAAGGTCTCCAGGATAAGGTTTGCTGCCCTCACATAGCATGAACAAACTCGGCATCACCACTTTATGCCTCCTTGTAGGTACATTGTGCTGATGCGTCCACTGTCGCATGTCCTTATACCAACCTTTTGCTGTTGTTAATGTAAGGGTGCATGTAAAATGAAGCGATCACACTGTTACCTTAGGGACATGTCTAACCAGTGTTATTGTTAATCTAATGCCTCCAGTGATAAGATGCAATTAAACTGTGTTACAAATGGCACTCCTGCTGTTTTCCCCAGTATGATAAGTAAGTTGCTCCTTTACGCTGTTGAGTGTCCTGGTGTCCCCACGGTCCCATGCCCTTAAACCAACTCTTTAGCTGTTGTTGATGTACTGTGTCTGGTAAACAAGCAATGCCACCATTAAAGTAATCCCATATTTGAGGAATCTCATTGTTGATCGTAATGCTTCTGGTAACATGAAGCATTGCTGACGTTTTAAAATTTCTATTGTCCTTGCGTGATTGCCATGAACATAATTAAGATGCTTCTTTTCATTTTCTATATGTTTCGTATATTCTTATTGACCAGCAACTATTTACTTTCTATCTTTTTGTGCAGATAGGGATATCCATTTCACCTTGTTGCTATTGTGACCTTTTGGTGAACTGCACAAAACACTTTTTTGGAATGAGTGTCTTGTGCAGTTCAACTAAAATGTTACATGGGCAACATCTCTCAATTTTGGTGGAACTGCACAAAATGGTGATTGGAGTTTCCAAAATCTCCGTCAAATTCTGCTGGTAATCTCGTGCAACCTTTTGTTAGCCTTTGCAAGATGAGCCGTAGCTGAATGATGCAATCTTTGCTTCATTTCAGGTGAACTGCAGAAAAAGTGGCATGAATTGAATCATCGAGTGGAGCTGCAGGTTGACTTCCACTAGTGCTAGTATTATAGTAATCATGCTCTTTATTATCTGCGCTGTGCAAACAGGAATACTCAACTACAGATGTTGTGACGGTCAAGAGCATTCGCCAAGTTCTTCGATTGTATGACATGGCTAGCCAAGATGGATTTAATCCTGATATTCACTTTATCAAAAGGCTCTAATCGGTTGGTTCTAAATCTTGCAAGCTGGGAATCAGTGAGATGTGTAGGCATCTTTGTTGTACTTATTATTTGAATCTTATTTGTTGGTTCTGAATCTTGCAAGCTGGGAATCAATGAGATGTGTAGGCATCTTTGTTGTACTTATTATTTGGATCTTATTTGTTGGTTCTGAATCTTGCAAGCTGGGAATCAATGAGATGTGTAGGCATCTTTGTTGTACTTATTATTTGGATCTTATTTGTTGGTTCTGAATCTTGCAAGCTGGGAAACACGACATGATGATGCAGAGGACAACAACCATAACAAACAGTTCAAACTTGGTAGTATTATCTTTGTGAAAGTGCGACAAATGTGCTGATCGTGTGCGTCCTGAGAATAATAATTCTAATTGTTGTGCATGTTGATCCTGTGGCACTGATAGAACGAGCGAATGCATTGCTTGTTTTAAGTATAAATTTCTATTAAAGCTAATTAAATTTAAGTAAAGTGACCACTAACTCCTGTTATTACAGTACCAATACAGACCCGCTCGTGAACCGACGTGTGGCCGAGGGTGCATCTTCTGCCGGGCGTGCAGCGGACGAGGGAGGGGTAGTAACTGTTGTCGCCTGTACACACTCAGCTTACTGTTGAATCCAGTTCCCCAAGAGCTGAAAAACGAACTGCTGCCGCCGCCTACACACTCGTTCACTCGAAGAGACTCCAATGGCGATCCGAGGGGTGAGCCTGCTGGATATGGACTTCAGCAAGGAGTTCCCCTTTGAGTTCGCCGTTCAGTCCTATGGCTGCACCAAGTTGAATGTGATGTACACCAACGATACGGACTCGGTGAAGCTCTGCCTCGCCTCAGTCCTATGGCTGCACCAGGTTCTGGAGCATTCGCCCGTTTCATCGGCAGCGCCGACTGCACCTTCGCTACGGTGGAGAGAAGGAAGAACGCGACGATTCGGCCATCTGGTGCAACAAGCTTGTCGACATCCAGAAGCAATACAAGATCATCAGCAACGGGCAGGAGAAGGACTCCGTGGTTGACCTCGCTGAGACCATCATCGACCCCTGATACGCCAACATGAAAGAAGACGACCTGAACACGTGGGAGGTACCTCTGAATCTAGCCTACATAACCTACGCGGCCAAGGACGCATACGCATGCTACGACATGTACAGGCAGATCTTGGACATGAGGGCGTGTCTGCTTCCCGTAACCGACGAGTACACGGACAGCCGCAGCGTCATGATCAAGCGTGCCAGGAAGGTCTAGATGTTGTACTTTATCTGTTTATAAGCACCTTTATCATCTGAGTGTTTCATGCATTAGCCTATGTGTCGTAATTATCTGTTTTGTCCGAAATATTTCTTTTAAGAACCCATTAACCTGATTGCTTTTTTAGTGGCTATTTGCTTATGTATGTAAACTAGTTCACTTGTCCGTAAAAAAACTAGTTCACTCGGCTGCCGTGCTTTGAATCTCCTTCCTCCCAACATATTCCCCTCCTCAGGTGGACCCAGCAGGTCTCTGAATTTTCTCCCACTTTCTTTTTCGATGTAAACTGAGTTTTCTCCCAGTACTTTCCCCTAGAACCAACTCAACTGTCCCACGTCTAGCCTAAAAAATAATAATACCCCACGTACTATTAACTCATCAAATTAAAATGATATTTTATTTCGTAAGTTGAAAGTTCTTACAAAATAATAATAATAATTGTTTATATATAACTTGGCAAGTTAACTCCTAGTGATTGCGTACATAAGCTTGCAAAGATTTTACTGACGTGCAATCATGTGTTTATGTTTTTATAACATTTCTCCGTCTAGCCCAACATGATATTTTCACCCAGCCCAGCAAGTCCGCGGATTTCGAGAAAAATGCAAATGGGATTTAAACGGGCTGCATAGATGCTACATCATTGTTTCACCCAGCCCACCAAATGGACTAAAAAACAAATGGACTGGCTGACATGTGGGCCAGTAGGTCGAAGCCTAAGAAGGCGTTGGATTTACATCCAACGGCCGGCATTCTTCTTCAATCTCTCGTCTTCTTCCCCCAGCGCTGCCGGAACCGCCTGCTCCAGCCTTCGGCGTCCAGCGGTGTTGTTTTGCGCTCCTCAGCGAAACGCTACCCCGCCGACGGCCAGGCCATCCCTCCACTCCGCACCTCCTGTTATTCTCTGCCGAGTGTAGGCCCACCCCGCACCCGAACCAGTCAAGTTTCCCACTCCTCTCCGTCTGCGACTCCACTGCCGCGTCTTCCCCATCTCCGGGTCGTTCCAGTCTGGGGCCTCGCCGTCGTCCACCGCCTCGGTGCGCTCGGCGCGGCGTGGTCAACATACGAGAGTCATCGGAAGAGGACTGTACGTGGAGAGCCTGACGGCTGGGACCCACGAGGTCCATGGTCGCACGCAAGGAAAGTTCCTCCTTATTACGCACTGTACGTGGGAAGGGCTTCTGTATTTCGCGAAAAAATGTTCCCCCCGCTGACAGGTCGGACCCACCAGCTATATCTTCGCACGCAAGGAAGTGCCTCCTTATTACGCACCAAAAAATGAATACCCCCTGCTAGCTGGGACCCACCATAGTGGGTGGCTGACTTGTGGGCCTACTAAGTTGACGAGGACAGAGGGATTTGTCAACTTAGTCAATATGAACGATTCTAGCTCCAGTGACCGTACGATGTCCATCCAACGGCCATAGTGCTTCTTCAACCTCTGGTCTTCTTGCTCCAGCCGCCCAAAGCAGCGCCGGTCGTGCCGCGTGCTCCTGCCTCTCGTGGCCGGCTGTGATGCCGCGGAGGCCTCACCGCCCCCTACTACTCCCACCGCTGGCCCAGGGTATCCCTCTACTCACCCACACCCCCTGTTATTCTGCGGCGACGGCAGCCTCACGCCGCAGCCGAACCAGTGAACCCTCGTACTCCTCTCCGCGTGGGCATCCACTGCCGCGTCTTCCCCGGCTCCGCGTCGTCCCCTTCCTAGGCCTCGCCGTCGTCCACCGCCTTGGTGCTCTCGGCGCGGCGTGGTCAATGTGGTCAACGACCGACTTCCATCGGAAGAGTACTGTACGTGGAGAGGCTGACAGCTGGGTCCACGGCCACAGCCCAGTTTTTTTGTGATTTGCCAAGTAAGTCGCTTTGTCAGGCCTGTTGGGCTGCAAATCTTTCAAGACGAGGAGAGCTTCATTCGGCTGGCCGAGAAAATGGCCTATCAGTAATGAGAAATGGGCTGTACATTTTTAAAACACATCAAACCGGCAATTAGTTTCAAATATCTTTTTTTCATTTCGAGATTTTAAATTACATTAATTTTTATGCGTGGAGAATTTGTTGGATTTTATATTGATATACATTTATTTTTAAAATCAGTTTGAATGTGAGTCGAAATTTCGGGATTAAAAACAGTTCGGACCGCACCGAAATATGCAAAATTTCGTATAATTTTTTAACCGTGGCCACAATATGGGCTGTAATGCTAACAAAAAGAATATGGGCTCCAAAAAAACCTTAAGAATTAGCAAATGGGCTGTAAATTATTAGAAATAATGGCAGATGGGCTGTATGCTGTTTTCCACAGATTTGAGGCTTTCCTAAAAAAAGGTTGACGCACAAGCAGTGACTGTTGGATGTCCATCGAACGGCCGTCGTGCTTCTTCAATCTCTGCTCTTCCTGCTCCAGCCGCTCAAACAAGCGCCGGCGGGACTGCCTGCTCCCTCCTCCCCGCGGCCGGCTGTGCTGCCGCGCAGGCCTCACCGCCCCACCGTACTCCCATCGCTGGCCTAGCCATCCCTCTACTCACCCACACCTGCTGTTATTCTCCGGCGACGGCAGACGAACCAGTAAACCCTCGTACAGTCGTACTCCCCTCCGCGTGGGAAACAACTGCCGAGTCTTCCCTGCCTCCGTGTCGTTCCCTTCCTAGGCCTCGCCGTCGTCCACCGCCCTGGTGCTCTCGGCGCGGCCTGGTCAACGTGGTCAACGACCGACATGCATCTGAAGTGGACTGTACGTGGAGAGGCCGACAGCTGGGTCCACGGCCGCACGCAAGGAAATGCCTCCTTATTACGCGCAAAATAATGATTCCTCCACCTGACATCAGGGACCCACCGAAAGGGCCTCTGTATTTCGCGAAAAAAACGTTACCGCCGCTGACAGCTCGGACCCACCAGCTATATCTTCGCACGCAAGGAAGTGCCTCCTTATTACGCACAAAAAAATGAATACTCCCCCTGTTAGCTGGGACCCAGTATAGTGGCAGGCTGACTTGTGGGCCTACTAAGTTGACGGGGACGGAGGGCTTTGTCAACTTAGTCAATATGCACGATTCTAGCTCCAGTGACCGTACGATGTCCATCCAACGGCCGTAGTGCTTCTTCAACCTCTGGTCTTCTTGCTCCAGCCGCCCAAACCAGCGCCGGTCGTGCCTCGTGCTCCTGCCTCCCGTGGCCGGCTGCGATGCGGCGGAGGCCTCACCGCCCCCTACTACTCCCACCGCTGGCCAGGCCATCCCTCTACTCACCCACACCCCCTGTTATTCTGCGGCGACGGCAGCCTCACACCGCAGCGAACCAGTGAACCCTCGTACTCCTCTACGCGTGGGCATCCACTGCCGCGTCTTCCCCGGCTCCGCGTCGTCCCCTCCCTAGGCCTCGCCGTCGTCCAGCGCCCCGGTGCTCTCGTCGCGGCGTGGTCAATGTGGTCATGGAACGGCTTCCATCGGACGTGGACTATACATGGAGAGGCTGACAGCTGGGTCCACGGCCGCAGCAAGGAAGTGCCTCCTTATTACGTGCAAAATAATTATTCCTCCACCTGACAGCAGGGACCCACCGGACGGGCCACCGTATTTCGCGAAAAAACGTTTGCGCCTGACTGCTGGGACCCACCAGCTACATCTTCGCACGCAAGGAAGTGCGTCCGGGCAAAAAACGATTCGCCCCCCTGACTGCTGGGACCCACCAGCTACATCTTCGCAGGCAAGGAAGTGCCTGACAGTCGGGACCCACCTGGTCGAAGCGTACGTAGCGTTGTCATTCTGGTCGCGAACGTGTACGTACATATATACTGGTGGATGTAGAGGTGCACACGTGTCGTAGTAGAGGCGCGTACGTGTCGTAGTAGAGGCGCGCACGTAGCATGTACACGTACGTACAGCGGCCAGGGTGCAAGAAAGAAAATACGGCCACGTATGTGTACATACGGGCGGGGTCTCGAACGCCTACTCGCGCATACGTACGGCCAGGGCTCGTGTACTTGGCTGGGTTGGAACGGAGGAACAGCGTCGTCATCGTGTTCATGGGGAGGCAACGGAATGCATCGTGTTCATGGGGAGGCAACGGAATGCGTCGTGTTCATCGGGAGGCAACGGAACGCGTGGGAGCCAACCGGCTGGGTCGGAACGGAATGCGTGGTCGTGTTCATCGGGAGGGCTTGTACGCAACAGGCGGTGGAAACGAGGCCTGGCGTACCGCTCAACGGAGGAAACGGACATCCTACGTTCGGAACGGGGTCCTGTTGATCGGGAGGGGTCTGGCGTACCGCAAAACGGAGGAAACGGACCTCCTACGGTCGAAACGGGGGTCCTATTGATCGGGAGGGGTGTGGCGTACCGCAACACGGATGAAACGGACCTCCTACGGTCAAAACGGGGGTCCTGTTGATCGAGAGGGGTGTGGCGTACCGCAAAACGGACGAAACGGACCTCCTACGGTCGAAACGGGGGTCCTGTTCATCGGGAGGGGTGTGGCGTACCGCAAAACGGGACTCCACGGGATACTGTTCATCTCCACCGTCGACCTCCTCCAGCCTCCACGGGCTACCGTCGACCTCCTCCAGCCTCCACGGGCTACCGTCGACCTCCTCCAGCCTCCACGGGCTCCTGTTCATCCAGCCTCCATCGCGCGCTACTCCACCGGCTACTGTTCAACCACCCCTCCACGGGCACCCCTCCACCGTCTACTGTTCATCCAGCCCTCCACACCACGGGGTCCTGTTCAACCACCCCTCCATGGCACCCCTCCACCGTCTACTGTTCATCCAGCCCTCCACCACACACGGGGTCCTGTTCATCCAGAGGCAACGCCACCACTCACTGTTCATCCAAACCCCCCGCAACACTCACTGTTCATCCCAGAGGCAGCATCGATCGGCTTCAGTTAGCAGCAGTAGCGAAGGAATCGCTCGATCGGGTTCAGTTAACAGCCATCGATCGATCGCTCGGGTTCAGTAACGCGTAGCCTGCAGTGCAATAGCTCGGGTTCAGTTAGAGCCCAACGCCTCGGTCGGGTTCAGTTAGAGCCAATGCCTCGCACACACGCGCGTACATGTACGAGAGAAACGCGCATCGCATGGCCCCCGACCTCCCACTGTAACCGGGAACTCGCCAAAATTTTCCTCGCCCTCGCTTCTACCATGATTTTTTCCATCATGGACGGCCCAAAGAATGTCATGCAGCTGCGTCTCCGGCCCGCCCAGGACGAAAAGCCCATTTTCTGTCATGATTTTTTGTCATAGAAGTAGGAGCCCACCACATCTATGATGATACCGGGTTTTGTCATAATTATCGTCATAGAAGTGTCATATGTATGACAGAAAAAAAATCGTTCGGCCCAAAATGTCACAGATGTGTCTTTTTTTGTAGTGTAGTGGATGGAATTGCTTTTCCCGTGTCCAGTACTGAGCCAGAACCGCTGGCAGAATCACTGGGGACTTCTACTGTAGGAGCAAGGGAGGAAGTAGCTCTTGTGCATTCTGTTTCAGCAATGTTCTTCTCGTCACTCAAAGTTGAAACAAGATGGACCTTATCTTCCGGCAGCGAAGAAGAACGTTGTCCAGTGACATTGTTTGATTTTTATGCAGGTTGGGATACAGTGAGGTTCTTTGTGTTGGTTGAAGAGTTGTTGTGAGCGCTGTCAGAACCGCTGGACCGTGCAGCAGTTGGTGACGTTTTCCCAATGTGATAAATAGGTGATCCAAGTGTATCTGTTGAGATTGGATCGGTCAGTAATTGTTTGTCAACCATAGAGTGAGGCTGATGTTTCTGTTGCGGTAGGTTTTTCTGTTTCCTCCAAGAGTTTTTCCAGTGGGCTTGTCAGAGAGTTGTGGTCTGCAGATCCTCCAGCAGAATTTTGGGTTTCAATCAGTACAGAACACTCAGACGAATTTTCACCTGTCATTATAATTGTCCCGCTCTCCAGCATCTCAGGTGTTGGCACGAAGGGCTCATGAACCGGCAAGCCATCAAGGCAGTTGTGCAGATGGTTATGCACTTTGTCCAGATGAATCTTCGCTTGTTCATCAATGTCCTCTTTGTTGTGGTCGATCCTGTTCACCTCAAGTAGCAACTTAATCTGTGTTGATGATTTTAGGCATGAAGATAGATGAATTTGGGACTGCTCTTTGTCGTACGGATTCTGGGATTCTGGGTCAGGGGTATCGCAGCAACCCTTTAAATTTTCCAGGGAGTATGATGTGGCGTGAAGGACACTGGTCGAGCTAGTGCTGGAAGAACTTTGACTGCTTGTCGTGCTAGAACTTGGAAGCGTAGAATATGTTGAAGGGAGTGATGAAAAAGTTTCTTTTTCATTTGAGTTGTCCTGTTGCAAGTTACAATAAACGCCCCGGTCTCTGGTCTTGGTTTCTTTTGCACTAAGATCCCTACCAAGTGAAAGGAGTTTCTCCAATTTCTGCTCGAGAACTGGTTGAAACCGCGAGAAAAGTTCTGTGTACATTTCATTGATAACTTTGGCAATTTTCATCTTGGCCTAGAATTGAAAGAAAAACCATCAGAAATTATTAATACCGAGAATGAAAAGAAGTTATTAATACCGAAAATGACAAATATCTTGTGAACTACTGTCCGTTCTGTCAATAATTGCAGAAAGGGCATGGAATAATGTGCGCAGAAGGACACATGATGTGCTGCGGGAAGCGCGGCTAACAAAGTCCATGAATCATGGTGACCACATTCCTTGAAAGAGCACACCCGGCGTACCTTACGAAGCATGGTTGATCTACCGCCACAGGGAAGCAGTGCTATATTTAACACAAAAGCACAGCTAACGTACTATAGGAAGCACTTCTATATTTAACACAAAGGCACAGTTAACGTACTATAGGAAGCACTTGTAGTTTTAACACAAAAGCACAGGTAACGTACTATAGGGAGCACTTCTATATTTAACACAATGGCACAGCTAACGTACTATAGAAAGCACTTGTAGTTTTAACACAAAGGCACAGGTAACGTACTATATGAAGCACTGCTGGTTTAACACAAAAGCACATCTAACGTACTATAGGGAGCACTTCCATATTTAACACAAAGGCACAGCTAACGTACTATAGGAAGCACTTCTATATTTAACACAAAGGCACGGCTAACGTACTATAGGAAGCACTTCTATATTTAACACAAAGGCACAACTAACGTACTATAGGAAGCACTTGTAGTTTTAACACAAAAGCACAGGTAACGTACTATAGGGAGCACTTCTATATTTAACACAAAGGCACAGCTAATGTACTATAGGAAGCACTTGTAGTTTTAACAAAAAGGCACATGTAACGTACTATAGGAAGCACTGCTGCTTTTAACACAAAAGCACAGCTAACGTACTATAGGGAGCACTTCCATATTTAACACAAAGGCACAGCTAACGTATTATAGGAAGCACTCCTATATTTAACACAAAGGCACAACTAACGTACTATAGGAAGCACTGCTAGTTTTAACGCAAAGGCACAGCTAACGTATTGTAGGAAGGACTTCTAGTTTTAACACAAAAGCACAGCTAACGTACTATAGGAAGTACTGCTAGTTTTAACGCAAAGGCACGGCTAACGTATTATAGGAAGCACTTCTAGTTTTAACACAAAAGCACAGATAACGTACTATAGGAAGCACTTTTATATTTAACACAAAAGCACAACTAACGTACTATACGAAGGACTTCTATGTTTAACACAAAAGCACAGCTAACGTCCTGTAGGAAGCACTTCTGGTTTTAACACAAAAGCACAGCTAACCTCCTATAGGAAGCACTTCTATATTTAACACAAAAGCACAGCTAACGTCCTATAGGAAGCACTTCTGGTTTTAACACAAAAACACAGCTAACCTCCTATAGGAAGCACTTCTAGTTTTAACACAAAAGCACAGCTAACGTACTATAGGAAACTGTCTGGATGACCACGAAAGGACATCTAACGTCCTATATGAAGCACTTCTAGTTTTAACACAAAAGCACAGCTAACGTACTATAGGAAACTGTCTGGATGAACACAATAGGACATGTATCTGTTTCGTAAAAACTTAGGTAACATCATTTCAAACATAAAATCAGGTGCAGAAGCTGGAAATCACTTACGGAACAAAGTTTTTCTTGAGGCACAAATTCTTCTATGTAGGCTTCTAGTCTGGGACTCATTTGGAAAAATGGCGCCTGAAAGCCAGGCAGTGGTTGGAAAGGCGTGCGCCTAATGTCTTTCAGTTGCCATGTGGACGGAAACAATTACAGTCAAGTCAAATTAATAGATGGCAGCTAAGTCATTATGTTGAGTCGAAAACTTCGTCAAAGGAAAATGATGAAAAGTTGACTCACCGTGTGTTTCCCAAAAATTCCGTCCTCTGTTGACAGGCTGTCTATTTTAGCATAATTCTTAATGGCCTCTGTGTCCCACATGACAAGTCTTGTAGGAGTGTCAGGTTCCAGGTCCATAATCTTCGTATCCAGGTACTCAAAATACGTTATCTGCAAGTGGGGAAGAGGTAAAAATTAATCATGTTCTTGTAGCTGCTTGTGGGTATAAAGAAATGTACAAGTTAGTGAACGAACAACTGGAATCAGGAGGCAGCCACACAGGGCGCCTGCGAATCCTTTGGCCTTGAAGGTCTGGAGTGATGCCACCAGTTTCTCTGTGACAGCATTGGACCAATCATATGATGATATGTTACTTGTTGGTCCTTCTAGAGTGGCTAAGTAGTTGGGGCTAACGCAATCATATGTCGTTGGGCATAGAAATACCTCTATTGCAAACATCATGAAAACCCGTTCAAACACTTCTCCTGTCAGCTCTGGGGTTATGAGATCAGTTACCTCTCTGATGTTTGGAGCGTGCCCAGCACACCGAGTTTCAGACTTAACCTGACATCTGAAAGCTTCTGAGCATTTTCTAGGGATAATCTGCCCGCCCAGTGGAATTCCTAAGATCCGGTGCACGGTGTACGAGTTGATAAGGAATCTGTATCCACTAGGCAGTATGAAATACCTCAAAGGGCAATCAAAATAGCGAACAAGCCAGCGAACGAAACACCTTGGAAGCTCGCGATAGCACAGATCAAGAAGGTATCCAAAACCAATATCTCTGA
Source organism: Triticum aestivum (assembly GCF_018294505.1). NCBI lineage: Eukaryota > Viridiplantae > Streptophyta > Magnoliopsida > Poales > Poaceae > Triticum > Triticum aestivum. Next base: position 536,053,394 of record NC_057799.1, read on the forward strand.
CAAGCTGCTTTTGTGGTTCTGTTAGCTTTTCACAGACATTAATGAATTTCTGGAAGCTAAGTTTTGTGTTGAACTCTTCTTCGTATTCACCCATTGTAACAGCTCTGTGGATAAAGATAAGAAATGACCTTTAGCAAATGTATTGTTGAACCACACGCTTTTCTGGGAGAAGCTTACATATAAACGCCGAGTCAGCAAAACAGAGACAAATATTTAAGCTGTGATTAAAAATGCAGCTAGAATGAGAGGTATTGATTTCCAAAGAAATTTCAACGACACACGCGAGATGCATGATAAAAAACACCTACTTCGAGGCAGCAAGCTGCTTCTTTGTCCTGTACTCGTCAACAAGCTTTTTGTGTGCTGCACGTTTTAACTTGATCCTTAGTCTCTCTGTCTCTAGTTGGTCATGAACCATGAAATCTTGGGTGACAATCTCCGTGCCATCGACAGACTGAGACTGAGTCTCCGACAGCTGTGGGGTGGAGTCCATCTCATCGAACTCTACATAAGAGGTCGTGAGACGTCATCATTACCAGGTCAGCTATGTAAGAAAGTTGTTAGCAGTCCATGTAAGACCATCATCAACAGGTTGGTTAGCTAAGACGGATTCTAACTCTGAGTTAGTAACTGCTTTGCAAAAACGAACGTAAGTCCTTTGGATCTCTGCTATAGATTGCGGATCTATACAATCATTTGACCTGTGTCCTCATGTTAGGGATCAGGGTAGTGAATTTTGACTGCAGTTTCATTGAGCTCTGCAACTAATATAATCTGTGGTCACGAGAGTGTTTAAGTTTTGCATGGCTGGAGATATAACTCAACTTAGCAAAACCAGGGCGCAAGCATGCAGTTGGCATGATTAAAGTGATGTCAGCTGAGTCCTAATTTTAAATCCATAACCCTTCTGCTGCTAAGACGGTGCAACAGTTTGAGCACGGACCAGCTGAAGATAATTGGATCCGGAACCGATATTCAAATCGCGCCCCACGTGTTGTGTTGCGCACATGCGGTGTGTACGCAGCCCGCGGAATTGCTATCACCGGTAATTTTTTGTTCAAACGTTGAATCGGTGGCATAATCATGGTGAGGATGCAATGGATTACCTGAACAGGAAATCCACGGCGAGTGAGATGAAGGAGACCGATAATTTTTCTGTGACGAGCGAACTCCGCGGAGGGATCAGGATTGGCCTTCCTTTGGAGAGCTAGAATATGCCTCGCCTGCCGTCACCGATGCTAGATGGAGAGAGATCTGGAACTCATCTGCGGATGACCCCACAAGTTAGTCAAATACTTGGAGGAACTATTTGAGAGCCCACATGTCAGTATGACTTTGAAGTCCACCTACCACATTTTCTCACCTCAGATGGAGGTACTCCTCGTAGGACTCATATAAGGCCGACCCCACAAGTTAGTGAGAGACTTAGAGGAATTAGTAACTGAAAGTCCACTTGTCAGTCTCGTCGACGGTCAAGTGAAGTTGACCTACCACATCTCGTCACGCCCAAGAAACATGCCCATCACTCATGCGTCGCAAAACTCACCCCACCTATCAGGTTATTCTTCTCCTGCACGCAAAAAACGAAGTAGCCTCTCTCTTTCTTTCTCTCTCTCCCTCTCTGTTTCTCTTTTCTCTCTCTCCCAGATTCAAAATCATTGAAGGAGATCACTGACAAACTGCAAGGAAGCAGATCCCCCCACAATTTAGAAAGGTGTGAGTTCCAAACAATCAGCGCATAAGATTCGATAATCAAAGGTTAGTAAAAAATTTATCAATGCACCTTTTGCGTGGCGATTCATGATACACGAGATTCAATTTGTTGATGAATTTGTTGTGGTCGGGATTCATAGAATAAAACTATTTAGTTTTACACTGTAGCTCTGATTTGAGTTTGTTTTTTGTTTTGTGTACTCTCGTCCTTGTAATACGAGCTTGTTACTTTTGTTAGGTTTCATGGTTTTCTTTGTGTTAAGTGTTGCACAAGCAAATTAGCATCAGATGATCTCACTTTGGTTGAGGTTGTAGTTTAATTAAAAATTAATTGATGTATATATTTATATATGTCAATTATATACAACTAAAAATATATCTCTGTTGCGTTGTAAGTGTAAAAGTTTAGTAAGGAAGATTGAGATCGACTTCGAAAAGTTTCAACACTGATACTGCAGGTTTATAACCTTTATATTTATTACATCTCTTTTTTGGGCAGATGTTTAGGAGTGCGTCATCTGGTCAGGACAACAGGGACAGTCGGTCTTTGAACGACATCGGCAAGGATTATGGGAGGCGGGTAATAGTAAGGCAGTTGAACATTAGTGTTTGTTCCTTTATTTCTGGGATGTTTGCTGTCAAGGTGCCACCACTGAGAACACCAAGTAGTAGATCATTAACAACAACAAAAATGATTTATATATCCTGGATGAATGCTGTAATATCTGTTTATCCTGTGCATCTACTCTGCAGTTGAGTATCGAGAGGTGGAAGAAAAAAATTACTACAAAACGAGAAGAAGATCAAGGATGCAGATGCCGTCAAACACGCACATGCCATGCGGGCTGGAATAATTGGAGTCAAGGGTGAGATACAAGTTCTTGGCAAACGTCCCAACCAGGAGCATGGTGTGCAACAGACACCTGCGAAGAGGAGCATTCTAAGCATCAGAGACTCCACTAAGCAGATTGTGCAGGTAACAACGAAAACTTCAAACGCTGGTTTTGAACGTACGTGGAAGTTTTACTCGCACGTGCCTCTAATTATTTTTTGGTTTGAAGACACAGATGCCCACAAAGGCGCAGAGCGGGCGTTGTGATGGCCCAGCATTTGTAGGCGGTCATAATGAAGAGGTACAGGGTAACCAAATTTCCTTTGATGCAAGCAGAAGGATCATTGGCAACAAAAGCATTGGTGTTCAAGGATTCGGTACGGTTTGCACAAGCAAGAAGAGCCCAACGACAAAATCAAACATAGGAGCAATAAACTCTACCATACAGCAGCACCAGAAAGCAATACAGGTGACAGCAAATACGAACGTGCAACAACATTTAAAGCAAATGTATATTTTTTTGTGAGCAATTTTTTCTTTGTTTTCGTCTGGTATATTTAAATTGCAGTATCTTCCACACGCAGGTGTACGAGGAAGGAAGCAAGTATCACGGTAGTCCACGGATCGATGAAAACATAAGGCAAGGTCCTTTGAAAGGATCACCTGTGGCGTTCAACACAAGGGGTCCTTCCAAAGGATCTCCGATGGCATTCAGAATCATCAGCGAAATCACCAATGCACGGAGGTTGTCGCCAATAATTGCTGGACAAGAGAGGCATGGGAAAACAAAGGCGACGTCGGAACTATGCTTTTTCAATTCAACACACAAACAGTTTTATGGGAGAACAGGGTAAAGTGCAAAACAGGAGGACGGTTGTCCGTCTGGTACGGCTGTATGTGCAGTTGTTCTTTTATATAGGATGTTGTTGTGCCTCTCTAGTTGTATGGTGTAAACAGAAGCACATATGTGCCTCTTTGTGCAGATGTGTGTGTAGCATGGTCACATTCGTGCTGCTGGGTGTAATGTGAACAGTGCCTCTGGTGTACCGCTTATACTCAGTGAAGAGGCACGGGTCTGGTTTTGGTATACCAGATGAGCCCTGATGAGTCATATAAATATTTTGTTTAGAAATTAAAAAATGCATATGCTGCTCTGGACATCTAATTCTGTTTCTTGCCATGTGCTCAGGATTTGGCGGAGGGGATAACAGATGAGGGAAATAAATATCATAGTTCTCCATCCATTTCGAAGGAAACACAACGTTCACAGCAGCAAGTAGCGTACAGCGCCAGCACGGATTGCATGGTAGAAGCAGCATAATCCCTTGGTTGCACAGAGCCGGAGAAACAGGGAGCAGCATTGCACAATGCAACATTGGAGAGGCAGACTCATTTATGGATTTGACCGTGCCATGCAGAAATGACGCTGCTGCGTGTGACAAACAACAGAGCAGCAGCAGCTCCGCTGTAAGTGGACCTGTGGCTGGCGATGAGACTGATGTCGTCAGAAGTGAATGCGATCAGACGAACGAAGACACGGTAGACAGAATCATCATGGCGCCACCGACCATTGTAGAGAAAGAAATGGACGACATGTTTAAAGAAGGTATATACCCAACGATTCGGGAGGTCACCGAAGCGCTCGAACCAGAGGGCGGTATGGTATTCGGATCATTGGATGAGTGCTTTTTGTTTTTCTGCAGATATGCTAGAAAGGTTGGCTTTGCTGCCAAGCGATCAATGAGCAGAAGATCGACATATGATCAGCAGCTTGATAAGCAGGTGTTTCAGTGCACCAAGGAAGGGCAGAATAAAACAACTGAGAGACATGTTAAGGAGAGAAGGAGCAATTGCTTGATCCGGACAAGCTGCCCAGTCCAAATAACAGCCAAGAGGGATACAGATAGGAGGAAATGGTATCTGAAGAACATGCGTCTAGAGCACAACCACCAGCTTCACCCATCTGATTGGATGCTGAAGTTCATGAGATGCTATAAGAAGATGACACCTCAGGAGAAATTCTTTATACAAGTGCTGTAGAAGGCGAGGTTAGAACCAAGGAAGGTTATGCAGATTTTTACTGCCATGGGGAAACCGAGGCGAGAAATTATGTTCGACACGATTGACATAAGCAACATTGCATGCCGGGACAGGGCTGGAGAGCGCGGCACTGATATCGCAGACACCATGAAACTGTTTGCTGATATGCAGAGGCGGAGGCCGGGATTCCACCATGTGGAAGAGACAGAGAACAATGTAGTGCGCAGCCTGTTCTGGACAGACTCCTTGTGTAAGATGAATTATGATCTATATGGCTTGCCATTTGCACCAATTATAGGTGTCGACAACCACGGGTCGACCGTCCTGTTTGGAGTAGGCCTTTTGAAGGATGAGAAAATAGGGTCATTCAAGTGGCTCCTAAGCACGTTTATCGAGGAAATGGGAGGTAAAGAGCCGAAATACATAATAATAGAGCAGGACCAGGCGATGAAGACTGCAATAAAGGAAGCTCTTCCGAGAATGAGGCACAGGTTCTGCTGGTGGCATATTAGGAAGAACCTGAAGGAAAATAATGCAGCAGTGTTTGCGCAGCACCCAGTGATGTCTGATAATTTATTTCGAATCGTCAAAAACTCATTAGATCAAGACGAGTTTGAGTGTGTGTGGAAAGCAGCAATTTCTGTGGACAAGGCGGAAGGCAACAAACACCTGAACACGCTATGGGAACTCCGAAATTTCTAGGTGCCGGCCTACTTCAAGGACTGCTTCTATCCTTTCTCGTCAACAACCACTCGCAGTGAGAGCACGAATTTGATGTGGAAGAATTACGTCGACCACAGGGACACAATAAAAAGGTTTGTTGATGGGTATCACATGATTCAGCAAAATTGCCTCGCCACGCTTGACAAGAAAATACACCGAACAGAAGAGAAGGCGCCATCACTAGAGACGGGTTTTCCGATTGAAAGACAAGCAAGTCAAGTGTACACGAATGAAATTTTCAGGAAATTCCAGCTGGAGCTACGGAACCGGACTTACTTCAAGTGCTCTGATCTGGCAAAGGGGAGGCAGTATTTTTTTAAAGATTACTGAGCCTGGAGAAAATGTGTGGAAACCATATCCGGGCGAGGAATTTGACAGGTCTGAGTTCAGGGTAGATGTGGATGAGCAAAAAGAAATATACAGTTGCAGCTGCAAGAAAATGAGTAGGGATGGCATTCAGTGCTGCCATGTGCTTAAGGTGATGGACCAAACAGGCATGACCGATCAACTTCCAAAATCCTTTGTCATCCCCAGATGGACCAGGAATCTATCAGAGAGTCTGAAAGTTCTGTCTACAAGTCAAGGTGATAGCATGACTGTACAAGACGATGAAACTATGAGATTCGGCCTCGCTTACGCTGAGTTGTCAGATATCTATTCAAATGCTTGCAGAAAAGAGAAGGCATACCGTGTGCTGCGTGAGTGCACGGTAGATATGAAAATAAAAGTCATGGCGGCACTTGCAGAGGAACCAGACATAGGCATTCTTGCCGAAACTCTCAAGAACCCTCCCATGAGTGGCTCAAAGGGCAGGAAAAAAGGAGATCGAATCAAAGCTGGTTCTGAGAAGAAAGGAAAAGGCAACAAAGAAGCAACCAAGTGCGGCCGTTGTACAGTAAAGGGTCATAGGAAAACAAACTGCCCAAATAACCCAGAAGTCCAGGAGAGGATGAGGATTGAAGAGGAGAAGAGGAAATCGCAGCAGGAGAAGAGGGCAAGATCAATGAAATGGCCGACAACACCGACAACACCATCGAGGACAACAAACGGCTCAGGACAATGTACTCCAAGCCCAGGAGGAAGACGTCAGACGTCAGCAACTCCAACGACCCCACTGACAGCAGGGAGCATTTACCAAAGTCTTGCATCTACGCCAGAATCGAACATCACACAAGACAGGCACACAGAATGCGTGCAGGGAAGCCCGGGACAAGGCATGGAATCTGCGCAGTCCATTTCTAGAAAGGAAAGGTCTGAGTGGAGACTTTTTGGTACCGGAGAACAGTACCAATAGAAAAATTAAAAGGTAATAATGCAGTTTAAACAGGACGTAAGCAAAAAACAGTGATGACTGCAATTTTTTGCTTTGTTTTTATGTATGAATATTAATTTTACAGGTAAATAGGTCGAATAGCTACTGGGGTTGCACAAGGTCGAGAAGGAAGAATGGATCGCTGAACATTCAAAAACAAGGCCACACGTGGAGCGATGAAATAGCAAGCGATCGGTGGGGAGGGCGGGCGGGTGTTGACTGTTTATTTTCTTGTGCTGTGGTTATAAGAACGACTTGTAAGTTAATTTGCTGCAGTTATAGAAATAAAACAAATTTAAATAAAAACGCCTTTTGCTTCTTTATGTATTTTTACTCGGCGGAGAAAAATATCAGAGGCACAGGTTTCCTTGTTATTTTCCGCAGCAGCATCAGTTTCTGAACGTGGATGTTGTAAGCATACAAGCATGCTTCTCTGCTGTGTGACAGAGAGATAAAAATAACCTAAGGGCACAGGCAGACACGGCCATGCCACCGGTGAGTGTTCAACCGTGACTCTCAGAATTTGGGTCGTGCTTCTGGGGCTGCATAACCGTGGCTTTCGTGGTAACGGTGCCTCGCCTGTTCTTACGCCTGTTCTTCTGTTATGAATGCATGTGTGTAAGTAATTCAAATAACCGTGCTTGCGATGCGTGTCCAACCGTGCCTCATGTGCCTTCACGCTGTGCTTCTGTCATGCAAAGATTTCAAACAGAACGGGTCACGGTTGTGTTTGTTTTTTTGTTTCACAAATGGATATAGTGCCTGGCAGTAGGTTCACGGCGTTTGCTGTGAGAGAATTACGTCTTTACATGCTACTAAAGCACGTGGAATCACGGTCGTGCCTGTGTGGTATGTAGAACAGTGTGTATCGTTCTTGAAAAGCCGTGCTTCTGCCATCACTTCACTTACATGGTTTTGTCCGCGTTTTAGCAAAATCATCTGCAAAGCAGAGGCACGGCCTTTGAATCTTCTAGTGATTTAATTGTCAACGTGCCAGTGGAAAATTTTGCCGCTTGTAGAGGGAAGATGACTGTACAACCGTGCTTCCGGCGTCGAACAGATTCACACAGACAGGCACGATCTGTGAATGTGCGGTAAATAATTAAATCACGGAGGGGCACGCCCGTTCCTGGTCTGCAAGTACAACAGTGCATCTCGTACCATCAAAGCCGTGGCTATATTTGATGTTTCAAGCAGCCACCTAGCATTGACTTGTTACTACTTTTGAGTTTTCAGTGACCCAGTCGATCTGTCATGATCAAGACTTCTATTTACTGTGTGTGTTCTACTATAAGTTTGAGTGTAATGTTGTATGCCTGTTGTTAAGTTCTATTATTAGTTAATACCAGCGATCATTTACTATTACCAACTTAGTTTATCTCTTGTAGTCCACTTTTTATGCATCTCTCTATATGCGTGCGCATGTATAATCTGATTCACTTCTGATGATGTTAATCAATATGCCTCCTCGTGCCTCTTGTATCTGTTAGACTGTGCGTCTGTTATCACTACATGGCACTTCCTCTGTGTATGTATGTGACCCTGTGGTGAACGTTTGGGTGGAAACATGTTGCACACAGCCTAGAACATAGCGTCCTGTAGAACCACAACAGTGCTGTTTCTGCAAATCGAAACGTGCTTGTGCTTTGTTTAAAAGCGTGCCCATGCTACACTGTGAAACAATGAAATACAGATAGCCACGAACGTCCACGCCTTTTATATCGAAATAATATACGTAACATCAAGAAAGATGTGTGACACAACTCAATAGGGAACCGTGTCCGTAGGGAGTTCACGTCCGTGCTTTTAAATACAAGGAAATAAGATTTTAAAAATAGCATCCCTCACATAGGCCATTGCGTCTCCGTCTGATAGAGTCACAAGCTAGCTTGACTATGTAATACCACCGACCATGCCTTTGAGCGCTTAATGCACGTGCCTGTGACCCGAAACACTTAAACAAAGAAAGGCAGGAATGTCCATGCCTTCAGGTGTGCACAGGACATGACTCTAGTTGGTACGAAGAACCTTGGCTGCAGAGACTTCACGCCCGTGCTTTAAAAACAGCGCCTCTCGAATTGTCCATTACGTTAATGTTCACATCTGTACCCATAAACTTGACCCAGGAAACCAAAACACGTTTGTTATCAAAGTTACTGACTACGATGTGACGCAAGACAAAATAAGAAACTTTTTAGTCCACTGCTTAATTGCTTCAGATACAGCGATCAGGGTCGCTGGGCGCGAAGTTCCTTGACCTCTTTTATCATAACGTATGTCTCCAGCGTGAGCTGGTCGTACTCAAGTTTGAGCTTCGCCTTCGTCTTCTCATCCAGAAGATCATACAACCTTGTGGATATCTCCACGATCTTCAAGAGGTGAGCTTCCGTAGCCTCCCACCGGTTCTTCACCTGGACAAAAGAGAAGGTGTCAGATTGATGGCAGGACGCACTATCATCAACTTAGGATGAAGTTCACCACAATGATCCACATTTCACAACTAATCCGGGTAGCCGAAAGAAAGAGTGAACTTACAGATGTGGAAGCCTGGCCAGCCAAGATTTCCTCCTACGTCAGGACACGGCTCTCTGGAGGAGTGTCATCCTGCACAGCCATGGCGAAGAGTGTCGGGGTAGAGAACAGCAAGAGGAGTGGATGGCCTGGAGGCGGATAAAAGGATGAAGGGGATGTGGCTAGGGTTTCGAGATTCCGTCTGGCTTATTCACGTTTCACAACTAAACCAAGTAGCCGAAGGAAAGAAAAAAGGAAAGAAGCGGAAGCAGAGTGAACTTACACATGAGGAACCCTCGCCAGCCTTGATCCCCTCTAGAGTCTGGGCACGGGGTTCCGTAGTAGTGTCCTCCTGCCCAGCCATGGCGGAGAGGGTCAGGATGGAGAGCAGCAAGAGGAATGGATAGCCTGGCGGCGGGCAGAGGGGGGAAGAGGGTGTGGCTAGGGTTTCGAGATCCCGTCCTGCTTAAATAGCCGGAGCCTGGCCTCGGGCTATGAGCCAGAGCGGCGTCACTAGAGGAGACGCCCGTCGGACCCTTGGGTTTCCCAAGCGGTGCCACATGGTGTTCACACCCGAATACGAGGAGACACCCGTCGAAACGTTGGGTTTTCGCAATTAACGCACGAACGTGACTCCATGTAAAACACAAGCAGGCCTCCCTGAGCATCTTGACCGTGACACTCCTGGTGATAGATCAACGGATGCATTTGGAGCACAAAGAGACACGAAGGTCAGCTCTGACCTGAAACACTGACACACTTGACGGTTCGCCCGATTCTATTAGGTTTCCGTAATAATCGCACAATCGTGACTCCGGGTAAGAATAAACCATGCCTCTCCACCGACTCATTCTGAATATAATTAGAAAACCTCTGTGCGTGACTCTATGTAATTAGAAAACCATTGAGGGCTGTATGCCCGTGCTTGTGACCCTTGACACTGAAACACAGATAGCCACGAACGTCGACGCCCTTTTCGAATGATATACTATGGACTGCACGTCCGTGCTTTTAAATACAAGGAAATAAGCTTTTTAAAACAGAGTCTCTCGTATAGGCCATTCCGTGCCTCACAGAGTAAACGCTCGTGGCTGTGCGTAAGACAAAGGTTAGCGTGACTCTATGTAATACCACCGACCATGCCTTTGAGCGCTTCGTGACCGTGCCTATGATAATTCTGATCCCGCGTAAAACGCAAGCATGCCTCTCTGGGCCTCCATACCGTGCCTCTCCTGGTCTTAGAGTCAACGGCATCATTTGAAACACAAAGAGACACGAGCGTAGACATGAACTGTTCTACATGCCTGTGTGGCATGTAGAACAGTGCGTCACAATGCCGAAGGCAGGACCGTGTGTCTGGTACGTGCCAAGCCGTGCCTCTCCCACGCTTCATTGCTTTTGTCCGTGAGCATTTCAGCAGAATCATCTGCAAAGCAGAGGCACGGCCTTGAATCTTCTATTGACTTAAATGTGAATGTGCCCGTGGAAATTTTTGCTGCTCGTAGAGGCAAGATGACTGTAGAACCGTGCTTCCGCCGTCAAACAGATTCTTCTATTGAATGTGTGCCATAAATAATTAAAACACGGACAGGCACGCCCGTGCCTGGTTTGCGTCTTCACCCGTGCATCTCGTACCTGGAAAGTTGTGGCTCTATTTAATGTTTCAAGCAGTCACCTACCTTTTACTTGTTACGAGTAGTAATTAACCCGGACTCTCCCGTCAAAAGAAAAAAGAGGTAATTAATCTGGACCCCTCCACTCCCCATCATGGGTATTTAAGTCGTTTCGTGGATTGACAGGCTACAATCCATTTCTCCAGATCCACCTCAGCGAGCACTGGTCGTGGTCGCCGCCACCCCAGCAATGGAGGTGGAGATGGAAAGCGTTGCTCGTAGCATCAAGAGGTCGAGAGTGGCGCCACCAGTGACGCTGCCTTCTGGTGGTGTGCTGGTCGTCGGAGGGGATGGAAGCGGCGATCGTGCTCCCTCTCGATCCGAGGAGGAAGAAGAGGGATGTCGTGCGGACCGCATTAGCGATCTCACCGACGGCGTCCTAGGTGAGATCATCTATCGTCTTCCCATCAAGGATGGCATCCGTACTCGAATCCTCGCACGTCGCTGGCATCCTTTGTGGCCCGTTGATCCTCTGAATCTCGACTGCCGCGAGATCTCTGACTCTCGTCTTTTTAACGATGGAGAAAAAGTTCATATCGAGACCATATCTCATCTGTGCGCGTTCACCAAGGAGCGTGTTCACAAATGCTATTCCGGAACGCGGCTGTGTCGAAATCCTGTTGTCAGTCTTCCGGAATCCATTCTGTCCGGCCATGCTGGCTCGGTTAGCCGCCTGTCTATTCCGGCGTGCTACCTATCCTGCAGGCCCTCCAACGTTGATGCCTGGCTCCGATCCTGGAAGTTGAACAATATTCAGGTTCTTGAGTTCTACTACCTCTTCCTAGAATTTCTGATGCAAGAGGTAACTCTATTGGATCTATGCACTTCAACTACGCCCTCGACACCGGAGCCCGTGTTTCAGTTTTCCTCCTTGTCCACACCCTCGGCTTTGCTCTTTGCCAAATATCAGACAATTACGTAGGGACGCTTAAGCTACCACTGGTGAAAAGACTCTCGCTTGTGGAGGTTGATATATCAGACGCCTCGCTGCAAAGCATAATCCATTCTAGTTGCCCTGCACTCGAGTCTCTCCTGCTTGTTTGCAATAGAGGAGGTCGTCGCGTCACAATAAACTCGTCTAACCTTGTAAGCATTGGCATTTGTTGTCCACACGGAGAACTCATTATTGAGGATGCCCCTTCGCTTCGACGGTTGATTGTTGATTGTCTGGTTGACGACTGTTTGATAACCGTTGTCTCTGCACCTAAACTGGAGACATTGGGTGAATTCGTGTTTGTGTCTCCCTAGACGTGTCTTGAGGTACTGACTTTCCTTCATACTGGAACAGAGTTGTACTTGTTCCGATGTTTTTTCTATTAATTTGATGGTCTATGTTATATTCTTCATGCAGAGTCAGGACTTGGAGGTAACCGCTGTCTCTGCGTCTGAACTGTATCCATGTCGTCTCATGTGTCTTGAGGTATTGAGTTTTTATGATACTTCCAGCTTAACTTTATTTGTGAGGAAACAAGATTTATTTCATCCAACCTTTATGCTATTAGTTTTGTGATCCATCTTCAGTTAATTTTCATCAAGGGTTTGAGGCAGTCAGTCTAACAACAATGCGTCAATCTGTCAAGATCTTGCTTGTCTACATGTATTATAAGGTGGACACCGTCGTTGAATTGTTGCAATGCTTTCCAAAACTGGAGAACTTGTTTGTCGAGGTGATGATCTTCAGAAATGTGCATGCTGTAGTACTCGTTCCTTTTCAAAATGCTTGTCTTAATTTTGACTGAAATTGATGCACCCGTATCTACACATGATTTATTGTTGGATACATCCATATATAGACAAGTCTATGTCTAACTTCTTGTTACAGAGGTGGTAGAACTAATTGTTTCATTTGGTTTTTTGATGGTCTGTATCTATTTTTATAGACACTAAGTATTTTCAACCTATCATTTATATTTTAGGGATCGTTGATTTCTCATGGTGAAAAAAACAAATGGCGTCGTAAGTACCGATAGTTTCTCAGACATCACGACGTTTGTCTAAAGACAGTATCGCTGGAAGATTATGTTCGCTCTGGGAGTTATGCTGAATTTGCGATGTTCTTTGTTCTTAGTACAAAGGATCTGGAGACCATGACCATTAAGTTTACCTCCCCTCCAGCAGAGTTCACGGGAGTATTTTACGAAAAGCAACAAAGGGTTCTGGAGTGGCATAGAAGGGCTTCTAAACATGCACATCTTAGATTATCATCAAGTTGCAGCCACGCGCGTCCGCATTTAAGAAAGAGGAGTGTTGAATACCTAGATTTGACGATTCCGTTCACGTGTGGATGCTGAAATCAGGCCTTGTGTTAGTTGTCCAGGTGTATGGAGTTATTTGTTGTTGCGTTCTTTTGAGCTTGGGTTTTATGTAAACTTTATCAGACAACCGTTGTAGTCTTTGCATCGTGTGTATGCTTGTCTGTTTTTGTGTTGCGTGCAGTCATGAAGGAAATGTGTGGTTTTGCGGCTTTGTACGGGCCGAAGGACCATAAAATGTTGTGGCACCAAGGTTAAGAGACATAAAGTAGATTTAATTTTTCAGTGGAGAGATGCGCGTTGTATGTGTAACTGTGATGTGTTGTATGTATGACGGTGCCTGTCTTATATATGTACCTGTCATGCACATAATGCATGCACAACCGTGCCTGTGTTGCAGGTAGAGCGGTGCTTCTCGGATGTACCTGCCATACACACTGAGGAGCTGCAGTTGAGCCTTGCACTAATGGAGCTGCATTTGAGCCGTTGCGCTGTTTCTGGTCCTCGTACTGTGGTTATAAAAAACGGCTTGTAGGTTTATTTGGTGCAGTTTTAGAAACAAAGCAAATGTAAGCAGAACAGATTTTGCTTGTTTAGGTATTTTTATTACTCAGCTGGGAAAATATTATAAGGGCGATAGGTTTGTTTGTAAATGTTTGCAGCCCTTTCTTTATGAAGTTGGATGGTGTAACAATACAACCATGCGTCTCTACTGCGATACAAGAGAGATGAAAAGAGCTGAAAGCATAGACAGCCACCACAACGGTCAACCAAACCTGTTTTGCGGGGCGTTACATAGTGCCTCTGGTGACCGCACAACCGAGTTTCTACTCAACAGGCCACACCGAAATGCGTCTTGAGGATTCTAGCCATGACACTGCAGACTCACAACCATGCTTTTGGTCTTGTCCTGGCATCGTGATGTTCGTTCTCTGCTTGAATAACGTGCCTTCCACAGCCACCCTACTGTGCGCGTAGCAAAGGAGCAACGCCAGCTGATAAAGTGCTTTTTCTACTACTAAAAGTGTGGCCCTCGTTGCATGACTTCCATGCGTTTTGACAGTGGCTCTTTGGTACAGAACCGTGGTTGTAGAGAGTTCTTGCCCGTGCTTTTAAGGATAGTGTCTCTCGGATCGGTCATTCATTGCCTCACAAAGTAAACTATGAGGGTTCACATCTGAATCCATTTCTGTTATGTTTCTGCAGTAAACGCACGAACGTGACTCTGCCTAATACTCAAGAATGCCTCCATGGGCTTCTCGTCCGTGCTTCTCCGTCTAAATGAGTCGACAGAATCATTCGGAAAACAGACACAAGGGAACATGACTCTATATAATACCACACGATGCCTTTGTGGATTTGACGCCCGTGTCTACGACCCTTATCACTGAAATACAGAAAGTCACAAACGCACATAACCGTGGCTACAGAGACTTCAAGTCCGTTTAGCTAATGAAATGTACAGTTTGCACAATAAACGAATGAACGTGACTCTGCCTAATACTAAAGTATGCCTCCATGGGCTGCTCGTTCGTGCCTCTCCGTCTGAACGAGTTGACTGAATCATTCGGAACACAAACACAAGTGAACATGACTCTATTTAATACCACACGATGCCTTTATGGATATGACGCCCGTGGCTGTGACCCTAATGACTGAAACACTGAAACACAGAGAGTGCAAGGCCGTGCTTTTAAAAAACGCGCAACAACGGTGACATCTGCAATTATGTCCCGGCACTGTGCCTAACTGTACCTCATGTGCATAACCGTGCTTGCGATGCGTGTCCAACCGTATTTCATGTGCCTTCACACGGTGCTTCTGTGATGCAAAGATTTCGAACACAACGGGTCACGGTTGTGTTTGCGTTTCTGTTTCACAAATGGATATAGTGCCTGGCAGTAGGTTCACGGCGTTTCCTATGAAAGAATTATGTTTTTACGTGCTACTGAAGCACGTGGAATCACGGGCGTGCTTGTGTGGCATGTAGAACAGTGCATGTCGTATCACTTCACGGCCGTTGTGTGGTTCGTGGAAAATCGTGCGTTTGCCATGGCCGTGCCTGTGTGACAGGTAGAACGGTGTGTCTCGAATCACTTTTCTACGAAGGCATGATCATCTGTGTGTTTGCTTACAAACCGTGGTACACTGAATCATTCGGAACACAAACACAAGCACAAGCGAACATGACTATATATAATACCACACGATGCCTTTGCAGATTTGACACCCGTGCCTGTGACCCTTATCAGTGAAACACAGAAAGTCACAAAATGTACATAGCCATGGCTGCAGAGACTTGAAGCCCGTTTAGCTAATGAAATGTACGGCATGAGCAAAAGACAGTTTAGCCATAGACCAAAATACCGAGTTCGCTGTTGGCAAGGTTACAGATTGAGAAAAAAGGTACGGGCATTGTTTCACCACACCTACATAAACTCCAAACCGGAAAGTGGCGGCAACATCTCACTCCAGCACTGTTTTCAACACTTACAAGTGAATGGATCCTTTAAATCTAGGTGCTCAACGCATGCATGCCTTAGATCCAAGTTCCCGTGGTTGCAACTTGGCGAGAACCTAAGGCAAGCATGTTTAGAATCCTTTTTGTCCCACTGAAGCAAGTCTTGTTGATGTTTTTAGAATTCTTCCGTGAAGTCTTCCTGAAGAAGAAACTTGATCCTCATAGTCTGCAGCTGTGCTGCATTGAGAATAAAGAATGTCGCAAATCGAATGCTTTTCTCGCATTGAACATAGCTTTCCAGCATCAGTGACTTCAAACGAACGTCATGATGGTGCTTGCAAGAACAGACGTTCGCAAGACTTTCTTCATTAGAGGCTATTTCCTGAATAAACATGAAGATTTAAAATGGTTAAGCTCCATAAAGAGTGATTGTGCTGGGAGAGCAAGTGAAGGAATAATTCTATAACCTCTGTTGTGATAAAAGCTCTTTTTTAGTTTTGTCCTAATAGTGGTCCATGACTATATACACCTTTGTCCATTACATACAAATGTAAGTGACATTTTTTTGTCGAATGGAGTTCTACACCATGCATGGTATGTGTTTTACAATTTGTGTGAGAAGTGTCACCTCGATATACAAGTTCTCCAAGGTTCGGAAGAGTTCCACCAAGGAAAAGACTACATGCAGGTCATAATCCATGTTGATAGACAACGTCTTGATAGAATGAACCGCTGTGGATGTGCTGACTGTCGGCAAACACATCATGTAGAATAAAACATAATGTTAGTAGGGTAAAGGTTGAATTGCATGGAACTTGTTCGTACCAATGAATGGAGGTGAAAGTATTGTTGAAAGTCAGTACCTGAATAATTATACGGTCATTTGTGACGCCGGATTCATAGAAAATATTAGATAATTTGCCCATGACCTGGAGTTTAGGTGCAGAGGTGATAACTATCCGCAACTTCTTGCAATCACCATCACAAAGCAACCGTTGAAGTGACGAGGCATCTTCTATAACAATTTTCCCATAGTAACCAGAAATGCCAATGCTTATAAGGTTAGGTGAGTTTATTCTGATGCAATGGTGCCTGACTATCCAAACAAGCAGCAGAGACTCAAGTGTAGGAGAAGTAGAGCTGATGATGTTTTGTAATGAGACGTCTGATACATCAACATCTACTAGCGAGAGTCTCCTGAGCAGTGGTAGTTTAAGCACCCGTACATAATTGTCCGGTAACTTGCAAAGAGCAAGGCGATGGTTTGGAGAGAGGAGGAAATCTGAGGGTTTAATGTTGGTGGTAATGGCATGAGCGAAGGGCATGAGAATGGCCCTATGTCATGTTGTCTCAAGCATGGTGGGAACAGGTAGTAAAACTCGAGCACCTGGAGATTGTTCAGTCTTGGGATCGAAGCCAATCGTCGACTATGGAGAGCCTGCAGTGGAGGTAGGACGCCGGAATGCAGAGGCGGCGAACTGCGCTCTAACGCCCGGAGAGGATGGCCTCTGGAAGGTACGAATCATCATAGGAATTATCTTCACTGACATGTTCTCCTCTAAAAAAAGTTCCAGTGTATGTTACGCGGACGAGTTCCTCCGGTGTGGCGGAGTTCGCGGTGACCAACTCGAAATGTACTTGATCTAGAGGGTTAAAAAGACATGGGACAGGGATCTCACAGAAGTCCGGATTCAGAGGACCGGCGCGCCAAACAGGGCGCCACCGACGTGCAAGGATTTGAGTGCGAACGCCTTCCTTAGTGGACAGACGGGAGATGACCTCACCGAGGATGGCGTCCGGGAGGTCGCTGATGCGGTCCAGACCAGACTGCTTTTCTTGATCCTCGGATCCAGTAGGCGCACCCTCGCCGCTTCCAGCCGCTACCGCCAAACCACCAGAGCAAGGCGTCGCCGGTGGCGCGAGCCTCGCCCTCTTGGTGCTCGGGGCACCGGAGTAGACCTCCATCTCCGTCTCCATTGCTGGGATCGCGCCGCCTGCGAGCGCTGCTATATGTGGCGTGGATCTGGAGTCCATGGTAGATCTGGAGAAATGGACTACAGCCTGTCAATCCATGAAACGACTTAAATACCCACGACGGGGAGCGGAGGGGTCCAGATTAATTACTTCTTCCTTTTGTTCTTTTTGACAGGAGGGCCCGGGTTAAGTACTACTCGTAGCAAGTCAATGGTAGATGGGTGCTTGAAACATTAAATAGAACCACGGCTTTCAAGGTACGAAATGCACTGTTGCACATGCAGACCAGGTACGGGCGTGCCCCTCAGTGCTTTAATTATTTACGGCACTGAGGCACGGACTCGGTAGGAAAGAGAGGCATGCACGTGACGCCCACGAAGGCATGGGCTAGCACTCTCTGCAGCCACGGTTATGTACGTTTGTGACTATCTATGTTTCAGTCATTAGGGTCACAGGCACATGCGTCAAATCCACACAGGCATCGTGTGGTATTATATAGAGTCATGTTCGCTTGTGTTTGTGTTCCGAATAATTCAGACGACTCGTTCAGACGGAGAGGCACGGACGAGAAGCCCATGGAGGCATACTTTTGTATTAAGCAGGGTCACAATCATGCGTTTATTGCTCATGGTCAATGGTATTACATAGAGTCATGCTCGCCTGTGAGACTCGACCAGACGGAGATGCACGACCGTCTAGCCCACGGAACTGAACCTTTGTCTTACGCACAGCCACGGGCGTTTACTATGTAAGGCACGAAATTGCCTATATGAGAGACGCTGATTTTAAAAGCTCATTTCCTTGTATTATATGACAGACGCGGTCTGGTCCGGACCGCATCAGCGACCTCCCGGACGCCATCCTCAATCAGGTCATCTCCCGTCTGTCCACTAAGGAAGGCGTTCGCACTCAAATCCTCGCACGTCGGTGGCGTCCTTTATGGCGCACCGCTCCTCTGAATCTCGACTGCTGTGAGATCCCTGTCGGTCGTCTTTTTAAGCCCCTAGAAATAGTTCATATCGATGTACTATCCATGCTCCCCAGTAAGGATGTCATTCGCATTAGATATTTTGGAACTCAGTGTAGTTTTCAACCTGACGTTGATGGTTCGTGCCTTCCGGAAGCCATCCTCTTCGGTCATGGGGGCATAGTTCATCGTCTCTGCATTCCGGCGTGCTACCTCCACTGCAGACCCTCTACAGTTGACGCCTGGCTTTGATCCCCAAGATTGAAGAATCTCCAGGTTCTCGAGTTCTATTACATGTTCCCACGTTTTGTGGGAAAAACCATCACACTACCACACGAAATCTCTTCGTCCGCACCCTCACCACCGACTTCCATGCTGCTGTTTTCCTCCTCACGGCACACCGTCACATTTGCTCTTTGCCAGATACCTGATAAGTATGCACGATCATTTAAACTTCCACTCCTCAAGAGGCTTTCGTTTTTGGAAGTTGATATATCAGACGTCTCACTGCAAAGATAATCAGCCATGGTTGCCCTGCCCTCGAGTGGCTCCTGCTTGTTTGCAATAACTTGGACCACTGCATCAGAATAAACTGAGGCAAAGTTGAAGTCATCTGTATCCTTTGTGAGCATGGTGAACTCGTTGTTGAGGATGCGCCCTCACTTAAACGATTGATTCACGATATTCAGAGCTGGCACTTGCAGATAACTGTCTTTTCTGCACCTAAGCTTGAGTGTTTGGTAATTTTTATGAAGGATTTCCTGAATCCAAGATTTTTTGGCTCTACAGTTATCGAGGTACTCACCTTTTGCACTATACTCTTTACTTGCATTCGTTGCAGTGCCGAAGTTTCATGTCACGCGACCTTTTATCTAGCTAATTTTATGATATGTGCTTGACGCGGGCTTTGTCTGTAGTCAGCCTATCAATGGCGGTTCAATTTGTGAAGACCCTGCTTATCCACATGTCATTAAATCGGAACAAGGTTGTTGCCTTGATGCGATGCTTTCCTAGCCTAGAGAACCTGTTTATCGAGGTAACGATTTCCAGACACACTGAAAGCACATACAATGCATAGCGTACTATATTGGAGGCCTCTATCTCCCTTTGTAGTCCTCGAGTATTCTCACTCTTCATGCATTTTCAGGGAGGAGTATGCCGCGAGGAAGGTGTAACAAATAAGTGGCGCCACAAGCACCGGGTGTTTCTCAAACAGCATGACATTCGCCTAAAGACAGTAACGCTGGAAAAATATGTACACTGCAACAAAAACATTGAATTTGCAATGTTCTTTGTTCGGAACGCAAAGGAGTTAGATACTATGAGGCTTAAGTTTCTCTCCCCCCATACAACATCACTGAAGGATTTTATGAACATCAAGAAGAGGTGCTTCAATGGGGCAACAAGGCTTCTAGACATGCTCGTCTTATATTGTCAGGGTATTGTAGGCATATGAACTTGGATTTAAAAGTACACATCTAGACAAACCAGTGTCCAATCATGGATTTGCCGGATCCATTGACCTGTGGATGTTGAAAACGGTTATCCGGCTGTCAGAGATAGGTGTTGTTGTGTGCTTTCCAATTTGGACTTCCAGCTTGTACTTTATCCATTGCCTATAAGGTTGTCAGGAACTTGTTTTTGAGCTCTTCAGCCGTGAAGCAACTCACAAGCTCAAAAAACTATCAAGTTTTCATGTTTTTGTGCACCGTCTGTATGTTTGGATTTCCTTTTGTGAATAGAGCGAGCGACTAAAATCATCTGGAACACGCAGTCACGTGTGATGTGATGGCCGTGCCTCTCCAAATAACTCGTTAGCTGAAGTATTTTACAATACAGAGGCGGGCGTGTCTCTTGTACCTGTAAGACTGTGCGTCTGTTGTCACTGCACGGCACTTCCTTTGTGCATGTCCGTGACTCTGTGGTGAATGTTTTGGGTGGAAACACGCTGCACAGTCTATAACATAGTTTCTTGTAGAACCATGACAGTGTTGTTTCTGCAAATCAAGACGTGCTTGTCATGGAACCGTTGTGCTTGTGCTTTGTTTAAAAGCGTGCCGTCGCTAGCTTCGCAAACTAGCAGTTAGCGACACCCTCCTGTATAAAGCACGCAACTCTCTCAACATGGCTCACCCTCCATCTTCTTCTACTGCGATCCAACTACCTGGCCATCAGAGCAATAGCGAGACGGTGAGAGATCGGCCATGGAGGCGATTCAGGCAACCACCGTACGTCTTATCGAGGTGGTCAGGGAGAGCAACCCGCAGCCCAACGCGCTGCTGATGTCTGCCACGACGCGTCGCCTGGCTCAAGGGTGCACTGGAAGACTTCATCCACAAGTTCAGCTTCGCTAACAGCAAGGTGAAGGACCTTACTGCTCGCCTCCATTCCATGCGTCGCCTCCGTAAAGGCCGAGCCTCCGCCTTGGCTTCCGCGACCAGGCTTGCCGGCCTCCATGGGAACGATCTCTTTCGCGCGCTGATGGCGCTGCAGCTCCCGGACGGCATGCCGCCGGAGGACCACCTGGAGGTTGCTCTCGCCGCGCAGCGTCTCATCATGCATGATGACATCGACAAGTTCAGCCAGATCTACGGACAGATTATTTACGAGTCGACCATGGCGGCCTACTTCGACCACATGCAAACTTTGATGAAGCTTGTTCAAGAGCACATCCACCTCGCCGACGCCGCCCCCACTTCTCGTCCAACCTCTGGACCATCAAGGGCACAAGCCCGGGCGGCTTGATTAGGTCCTTGTCTTGGGTCTTCGTTCATTTGCTGCAAGTCACATCCCACATGCTTGGAGGCAAGTTCTATATATTTATGCTAGCTACTACTACTTTTGAGTTACAGTGACCCGGTCGATCTATCATGATCAGGACTTCTATTTATTGTGTGTGCTCTACTATAAATTTGACTCTAATATTGTATGCCTGTCGTTAATTTCCATTATTAATTAATACCATCGATCGTTTAGTATTACCAACTTAGTTTATCTCTTGTAGTCCACTTTTTATGCATCTCTCTATATGCGTGTGCATGTATAATCTGTTTCATTTGTGGTGATGTTAATCAACATGCCTCCTGGTGCCTCTTGTACCTGTAAGACTGTGCGTCTGTTATCACTGCACGACACTCCCTCTGTGTATGTCCATGACCCTGTGGTGAACGTTTGGGTGGAAACATGCTGCACAGCCTAGAACATAGCGTCCTGTAGAATCACGACAGTGCTGTTTCTGCAAATTGAGACGTGCTTGTTGTGGAACCACTGTGC
This sequence comes from Triticum aestivum, assembly GCF_018294505.1. Classification (NCBI taxonomy): domain Eukaryota; kingdom Viridiplantae; phylum Streptophyta; class Magnoliopsida; order Poales; family Poaceae; genus Triticum; species Triticum aestivum. The sequence continues at coordinate 536,075,125 of NC_057799.1, forward strand.
TTGTGCTTTGTTTAAAAGCGTGCCGTCGCTATCTTTTAATTACAAGGAAATATAGACAGCCACGAATGTACACGCCTTTTATATCGAATAATATACGTAAAATCAAGAAAGAAGTGTGACGCAACTCAATACGGAACCGTGTCCGTAGGGAGTTCACGTCCGTGTTTTTAAATACAAGGAAATAAGATTTTAAAAACAGCGCCCCTCGCATAGGCCATTCCGTGCCTCACAGAGTAAACGCCCGTGGCTGTGCGTAAGACAAAGGTTTATCTCAGTGGGCTAAATGCCCGTCCATCTCCGTGAGCCTATGTTATACCATCGACTATGCCTTTTCAGCGCTTCAAAAACAACGTCTCTCTAATCTGCCACTCATTGCCTCGCAAAGTAAACAGTGAGTGTTCATATCAGAACCCAATTCTGTTTGGTTTGTGCAATAAACGCATGAACGTGACTCTCTCTAATACTAAAGTATGCCTCGATGGGCTTCTCACCCGTGCCTCTCCGTCTAAACGAGTCGACGAAATCATTCGGAAAATAGACTCAAGCGAACATGACTCTATATAATACCAAACGATGCCTTTGCATAAGACAAAGGTTCAGCTCTGTGGGCCAAATGCCTGTGCATCTCCGTCTGATAGAGTCACAGGCTAGCATGACTCTATGTAATAATATTACCGACCATGCCTTTGAGCGCTTCATGCCTGTGCCTGTGTGCAGCTTGAGCTTGTCATAACGTATGTGTCCAGCCTGAGCTTGTCGTACTGAAGTTCGAGCTTCGCCTTCGCCTTCTCATTCATAAGATTGTACAACCCTGTGGATATCTCCGTCTGGATGAGTTGACTGAATCATTCGGAACACAAAACAGAAGCGAACAACATGACTCTATATAATACCACACGATGCCTTTGTGGACTTGACGCTCATTCCTGTGACGCTAATCACTGAAAGACAGGCGAGCATGACTCTATACAATACAATACCATGCCTTTGAGGACTGTACACCCGTGCCTGTGAACCTTAACACTGTGACACAACAACAACAAACCTCCACGCTTCTATCGAATAATATACGTAACATCAAGAAAAAAGCGTGACCCAACTCAGTACGCAATTGTGTCCGTAGAGAGTTCATATCTTGTGAACTTTTAATAACAAGAGTTCATGTCTGTAATACCACCGACCATGCCTTTGAGCGCTTTATGCCCGTGCCTATGACTCTTAACACTAAACGTCCGTGTGTCTCCGTCTGATAGAGTCACAGGCTAGCGTGACTCTATGTAATGCCACTGACCATGCCTTCCTGTGACCTGAAACACTGAAACAAAGAAAGGCGGGAATGTCCACGCCTTCATGTGTGCACAAGACATGACTCTAGTTGGTTCAAAAACTTTGGCTGTAGAGACTTCACGCCCGTGCTTTTAAAAACAGCGCCTCTAGAACAGGCCATTATGTTAATGTTTATCTGTGCCCATAAACTTGGAATGAACGTGACACAGGATAGTAAAACACATTTGTTATCAAAGTTACTGACGGCACGAGGTAACCAAGACAAAATAAGAAACTTTTAGTGCACTGCTTAATAGCTTCAGATACGAGGATCAGGGTCGCTGCTGTCTACTTAGTCCGGCGAGACTTCTTTTTTGGTTGCTCGACGCGAAGTTCCTCGATCTGTTTCTTCATAATGTATGATTCCAGCTTCAGCTTATCGCGCCGAAGTTTGAGCTGCGCCTTCTCATCCATCAGAAGTGCAATGATGGCTTTGTTCTCGTCGTCCAACTTCGTGGATATCTTCACGAAGTCTTCCACAGTATTGAACAGGTTCTTCAGCTGGTCAAAGGAGAAGATGTCAGATTGATGGCAGGACACACCCTCACCAACATTAGGATGAAGCTCACCACAATGATCCATGTTTCACAACTAAATCAAGTAGCCGAAAGAAATAAAAAACGAATGAAGCCGAAGCAGAGCGAACTTACAGATGAGGAACCCTCGCCAGCCGAGATCTTCTCCTGATACTGGACACGGCGCTCTGGAGGAGTCTCCTTCTGCACAGCTATGGCTGAGAGTGTCAGGATAGAGAACAGCTAGATTACTGGATGGCCTGGAGGCGGACAAAAGGACAAGGGAATGTAGCGACCCGACCTCAAACGGTCAAGTCTCTGTGCTTCCGTGTCATCCCTGGATCGGTAATGCTGACACACACAGTACTCGAAGGATTTATAACAGAGTAGCAATCACACACTTATTACATCGAATGACTCAAAAGAGAACTTATTACAATAAATATGGCATAAGGCCATCTAATACGATAACAGTGAAAGGCTTGGAAGATAAAGTGACTCCATCAACTCCAACGACATAGCTGAGCTGCACGGCAACGACCGAATGAACCTTACTCCTTGTCTGAAAAGTCTACAACATAATACGTTGCAGCCTGAAAACGGGTCAGCACATGGAATATGCTGGCAATATAACACATTAGAGCAAGAACAGAATAAATGCTATCACTACATGCATATTTGGCTGGTGGAAAGCTCTATGGTTCTAGTTTTGCGAAAAGCCAATTTTTCCCTACAACAAAGGAATAGATTTTATTTAACTATCATGGTAGTTGAAACGTCATTGAGAAGGTTCCTCCAACTCAATACCAATTAAAAGTAATTATCAACCCAACAATATTAAATTAAAGTGATGAGATACTTAGGATAATCCAAGTACTAAATACTCAAGATGTCCATAACCGGGGACACGGCTAACCATGATTAGATTGTACACTCTGCAGAGGTTTGCGCACTTTTCCCCACAAGACTCGATCTCCTCCGTTGGATTTCTCGCACTATATGGTGTTTGAGAAACGAATGACCGAGACACATTCTTTCAGAAGCATTAACTCTAACCCCGGGTAGACAGTACCAACCTACATCCCTCTACATCTACTAGCCTACCACTGGAAGAGGTCATGCAACTTACTCAACTATGCTAGAGCCCATAATAGCTTGTGGCTGCACACGGAAGTTTCTAGCATGAAATATATCAGTTCCCTTTGACCCTGGGTGGCGGACCTTAGCATGATCACACGGGTACTCCGGGATATCCTAGGACAACACCGGATTCTCTAGGTGCCCGACAAGCAATCCACCCAGATGTGTATTAAAGTTGCCACCTTAAGTTGAACCATTAATTAACAAACTCACATTTGTCATGGATTCACTCACCCAAACCACGTCTACGAGCATAGCATAGCAATATAAGCATTTCATAGAAGTAACTCCCAAGGGTTTTATAATAACAGGGCAATAGGTTCTACCTCATTAACTACTTCCCAATACCCACAAGTTAATCACATCCTATTCATGCAGTGTTTGAGGATTGGAGCTAATGCATAAAAACTGGGCATGCAAAGAGTATGATCAATGTGTTACTTGCCTTGCTGACGATCCGCAAAACCTAGGGACTCGTAGTAGCACGCTTCGCTCTCCGGGAATTCTATCGCAAACAAACAATAGAATACATAAGAAATCAATCACAGATGCACGGGCAAAACTCAAATAAGAAGAATTGACCAGAAAGTTCAACTTAAGAACTCCGGTTTGCAAAAAGAATCAAATCAAACGGAGCAACGAAACTCAAACTGCGAAAGAAACAAGATCTGATTACTAATCTGGACTAAAGTCAAATTTTGCAGTACCAAAATCTTGTTCAAGTTGATTAAACAGGAAGAGGGTTTCGAGACGAAGATCCAGGTGCTTGAATCGCCTGATTCCAATAAACGAGCGAAAAGATAAACTAAAACGAAAATCGTATCAGAAATCGCGATCGAAAATAATCTCGAAAAACTCAAGAAAAAGAAAAACTGATGAACAGGCTACCGAACGAACGTTCGTTGTCTGTAACTAACGGGCGAAAACCGTTTGTTAGAACGAACGTACGGACGAACGTCCGCAAAATAAACTAAACCGAGAAAACCGGTGAACCGATCTAAAAAACGAACTAGGGTCTTTTTTAAAAAAACGACGGTTTTTACCTAAACCGAAAAAAACCGAGCGGCTCCTAATCGGATCGGATCGACAGCGGCAGCTCCGGTGGTGAGGCGGCGGCTCCAGCGGCGCGAGGTGGGGCTACGGGGTGGCGGCGACGGCGGGGTGGTGCGGCGCGGCGGCGGCACAAGGCGAGGTGAGGCATGGCGGCGGCGCAAGGCGAGGCGAGGTGCGGCAGGCGGCGGCGGCTGCTGCTGCTGCTTGCAGCGGCGGTGGTGGCAATTTGGGGCGGCGGCGGCGGGGTATTTAAGAGGGGGAGGGGCGGGGTCCTCTTGGGGAAGGGGGCGGGAGGAGTCCCGGGTGGCGACGGCGGCGGCTGCCGTGTCCCGGCCGGACTCGGGCACGGGGAGGCGGTGGCGTGGGGTTGGGCCGGCCTGGCTCGGCTGGGCTTCGGCCCAGTCGGGCGCTGAAGTTTTTTTTAAACAGATTCCTCCGAAAATAAATCCTAGAAAAATGAATAAAAATCTAAAAATTCCAAAACAAATTTTCACCGTCTAAATAAAATATTTAGAACAAGGTGAACATTTTCTTGGCCCTAACATGCAATCTTGAAAACATGCAATTTTTCTAATGCAAATAAAATAGCAATAAAATCCGAATAAAATCAAATATTTGATTTTAATATTTTTTCCTCCAATATTTCATTTATTTTGAAGAAGTCATATTATCTCCTCTCATATATTTTAATATGAAATATTTTTCAGAGAGAAAAATAATTAAAACAAATAATCCTCGTTTCAATATTTGATAAAACTCAAATATGAAAACAGTGAAATCCCCAACTCTCTCCGAGGGTCCTTGAGTTGCTTAGAATTTCGAGGATCGTGAAACGAATATGCAATAAAATACGATATGCATGAATGATCTATGTATAACATTCCAAATTGAAAATTTGGGATGCTACAAACCTACCCCCCTTAAGATGAATCTTGCCCTCGAGATTCGGGTTGGCTAGAAAATAGGTGTGGGTGGTCTTTGCGGAGATTATCCTCTCGTTCCCAGGTGGCTTCATCCTCGGTATGCACTACAAAAAAAATACACTTCCGTGATGGTACGTGTTTGTCACAGTAGGTCGCGTATTTGTCATGCATGTACATCCATGACAAATTTATGACATAATCAAGATAGTCATACCTGTGCTGTCGTAGAAGTATTCCATGACATTACCAAAATTATCATCACGGAAGTGTCCACTTCCATGACAATAAATCGCGCGTCACAGAATTGCTTTCGTCAAGGGTGACCGACACATGGCATCCACCGTAACAGACCGCCGTTAAGCTATCGGGTCGGGTTCTAGATCTGATAACCCGTTAACAGCCCCGACCAATGGGGATTTTCCACGTGTAAAATCATCATTGGCTGGAGGGGACACGTGTCAGCTCCGCGTTGGCACAGGTGTCACTCATCCAATGGGCGAGACGCGCCTATGATATGTTGACACGTGGACCGGCCCATCAAGTTTAAATGGGCCGGCCCAACTGAAGGCCCACAAGATTTTGCGGACCATAATGGGCCGGCCCAGCTAAAGGCTCACGAGATTTTGCGGACCATAATGGGCTGGCCCAGCTAAAGGCCCACAAGATTTTGCGGGCCATAATGGGTCGGCCCAGGTAAAGGCCCACAAGATTTTTGTGTGCCATAATGGGCCGGCCCAGGTAAAGGCCCACAAGATTCTTGCGGATCATAATGGGCCGGCCCAGCTAAAGGCCCATGAGATTTCGCTGACATTAATGGGCCGGCCCAGTTGTAGGCCCACAAGATTTTGAGGACCCTAGTAGGCCGGCCCATTAACTGGCTGCCATGTTTTGGGCCAAATGCCGGCCCATATTTGATCCGGTCCATTAATGGCCTGCCACTCTCCGGGCCTAATAGTAGCCCATATGAGATCCGGCCCGTTAAAAGCCTACCACGTTTTGGGCCAAATTACGGCCTAGATCAGGTCCGGCCCTTTAAGAGGCTTTGGGCTCAATTATGGCCCATATCAGATTCGGCCCGTCAACTGGACACTATGCTTTTGGGCCCACTTGCTAAAGGCCCACTTAGTAATTCGGCCTGATATTAGTTTTGGCCTGTTAAGGGACCATTTAACATTTCGGCCCTATATTAATTTCGGCCTGTTAAAAGCCCGTCATATAGTTGGGCCTAACTACGGCCCGGTTTGCATCCGGCCTGCTCGCAACCGATATCTGATTGGGCCAAACAAGGACCGAGACAATTTTGGCCTGTTAAAAGCCCGTGATTTGATTCGCACAATCATGGGCCGGGGTTCATTTCGGGCTGCTGCCGGCCCGTGAGCTGTTCGGCACGTTTCAGGCCCAACCTACATCGTGATTGCATGACAGCCCGATTATGTACCGTAATTTTACGGTTTGGCCGGTTTACTGGGAAGACAGGATATATATACAGTAAAATAACTGCAGCATCGTGAATAAGAAAAAACCTAGACTATACAATAAAGAAATTATGGCATATTACATCCACTGGGCATCAAAGTTCGCCAATATGATAATAAAGCACAAGCAGACAGCAGATTACATACACTGGGCATCAAAGTTTGCCACCAGTGCAAATAAACACGCCGACAAAATAATATACAAAACCGACAGCACTTCAATAGAGTTCAAGAAAGGTTAGCCCTGCTGGGGAGCTGCAGCGCAAGCAGCTGAGCAAGATGATGAGACTGCGCTTGTTCAACACTTATATCTTCCTCGCTCTGAAAGATAAACAAGCAGACAGATGACAGGTTTTGCACATAAAAGTATCAGTGCTGACAATTCATCACATTTCTTACTAACGAATAAAGTGACACAGGTTAAAATTGCATTAACACAATATGGTATTGTTCAGGTCAAGATATGGCAGGAAATGACATTGCGAAGGAGTTGGCTGCTTCACGACACCACTGGATTACAGATCAAGAACTCATAAGTATGAATGGATAGTGTGCTGTCAATTTATACCATTTCAGATTGGGAAATAAAGAGACGGTTTAAATAATAGTAGAATGATATGACATTGTTCATAGTTAAGACATTGCAGAATATGACATTGTGCTGTAGTGGGTAGGTTCACCACACCACTGGATTACGGATGAAGAACAGAAGCATACATGCAGTGCAAAAGAAGATCACTTGCTCTGTATAGTTTAATTTACATGGTATGAAGAAGGAACTTGGTTGTACAACTGAAAACTTAAATTGAGAAAGGACAAACTTTTGTTTATGAACTACATAATAAACTTTAAACAAGCAATTTGATGCAAACACCAAAAATAAACAGCTGTTGGAGTCATGCCTAACCAAATATATACAACAAAGTTTGAAGGCTTGAGATGGACAAACTTACATTATTAGTGAAGACAGGCTCTATAAAGGCCTTGTCCATGCTGATGGGGGGCAATTCAAGAAGTTTACCACAGAATCTTCTTCAAAAGCATTGCGTTTATTCTACATTTTGTTAAGAGTAAATATAGATGTGATAATATACGAAAAAATGGAGAATATTTAAGATAAGATGAAGCGTGATGCTACATAACCAAGTAGCTATAAATGTAAGTGCAGCGATACAGGCAAAAGGTACAGCCAAGAGCAATGCACAGATAAACTTCTTCAGTACCAACCTTATGGTAAGAGTAAATATAGATCTGATGTGTAGAAAATGGAGGGGAAAGGAAAATAAGCTGCAGAGTGATGGTACATGAACAACTACCTGTCATTATAAGTACACTGATAAAGGACAGCATGTACTTACAAGAACAATGCAGAGCTATAAAAAATTGGCATTGGATATATTCTAGACTAATGTAACCATTCATACAGATCAGATAATTTGGAGCGCACAATTGATAAGCAAGCTATCATGCATACTGTTGTCACATAATGAACCAGGTATGTATGCAAGTACAGTGATACAGGACAACAGGTACTAACAAGAGCAAAGCAGCGGGCAGCATATTTGCGATATCCTGTCGTTCTTGTCAAACCGGAATTCTTCTTCAAGCAGATTTCCTGCAAAAAAGATCCGTAAGGCACATGCGGAAAAGTAGAAGTTCAAATTGTCATGTGATTTCATAGACAGTACCTCATCCTGGGAACGAGACCAGTGCATAACAAGGTTTTTCCATTCAATGTCTTCTAAATTTAGCACAGGAGACTTCACCGGAAATTCGTTTATAGACTTGCCATCAAAGTGAAGGTGCGGTATTGTTAATATCAGTGTAACTCTCAAAGGCGACACAGCTCCCCGCATTTCCTTGCTATTCTTATAGGACTCAAGTGGGCAGGCCACTACAAATCATATTCCTATGTTTACAAGATCCTACGAATCAAAGAGGCTCAAAGTGTCCATCACAACCGACCGTATAGACCTCTACACTGCAAATGTCCCTGCTCATTTTAAGTACAAGGAACATACTGTACTACTATCATACTCCCTCCGTTCGAAAATATAAGTCTTGGTAGAGATTTCCATTATGGATCACATACAGATGTATCCAGATACATTTTAGAGTGTAGATTCACTCATTTTGATCCATATGTAGTCCATGGTGGAATCTATACAAAGACTTGTATTTAGGAACGGAGAGAGTACATACTAAAGAAGAACGGAAGAGGAACATGGTAAAGAAGAGCAAGCAGATTTTGGATAATAAAATGTTGGTTGCGCAGTGCCCACACATGATGAACCAGAGCGCATTAAGAATGCAACTCCCAGCTGTCTCTCGACCATTTCAGGTGGTTGGATGAAGATCCTACGTCTCCTAACCCATCTTCTTCCTCGTCTCTGATTCTTCCCATACAGAACACCGCACGGGCTGCCGGCCAGACCACCGGCCCCCGCCGCCTATGTTCCTCCGCCACCCCCCCCCCCCCCCCGCCCTAACCCCCACCCGCGTCGAGTTTTCTTCGTTCGGCGAGGCCCCACAACCACCCGAGCCCCTTCGTCCGCACCGGCGAACTCCGGCGAGCTCTGAAATATCGACTGACCCAATTTTGAAATTTAGTGTACTGTGATTTAACTAGTGCGGAATATAAAAGGGGAAAACCATAACCATTGGGAGTATATTGTTGGGCGTGCCATGGCGGATCTGAAGGTGCAAACAGGACAAACGAAACTTCGCAACCAAGACAAGAAATCAGAGTAAAGCAGTGGCGATCTATTTTCTTGCTGCGATAAATAAGTTGAGCAGATACAAAAGAGTACCGCCTCTGGTGCGGCGCCATGTACGCATCTGCTGAGAATTTGACGGTGCTGCGGTAGCTATGGCTGTCAGTGGCGTGGAAGCAGATCTAGGAGGGTAGCCAGTGGCGGCGGGGTGCGGTGGGCGAGATGGTCGTAGGAGCGGCGCCGGCAAGGTGGACGACGGCGGGGATGAAGCGAGAGGACGGGATGCAAGGATCCCGGTTCGAAGTCGTGGATGAGAGAGGTCGATCTCTTGTAATGGACGGCGGCGTAGGGGTATCAGCTCCGGCATGGTGGAGGAGGACGGTGGTGGATGGGGTGGCGGACGGCGGCGGACGGAGGAGGGTGGGGTGGAGAGGGTGTTTTGGCGCTCACGGAGTATGAATGGGGAAAAGGGAGGTAGAGAGGAAGGGGGGAACCATGTATTCAGGGCGCGCTTGTCTCAAATGCAAGGAAATTTACAAACTTAGCCCCCGTTTCAAATTTCTACTACATTACAACAACATTAGTCGGTTGGGGATAGGACGGTAATCTCGCATACACCGAATATTTGCCGACGAGAGTTTGTTTTTGGTGCCCACTGTGTATGAATATGAATCGGGAGGGAGTCGATTTCGGCCGAGGACACACTGTGTTTTGGCGCCCACAGTGTATGAATCCGGGTGAGAGGCGGTTACGTCACGTTTGGGTGAAATTACAAACCTACCCCTATTGAAACCTATAGAAATCCAGCAGATAGGCTTTGCGTGGCAAGGATAGGCAGTAGTGATTTCCATCTCGCAGATTTTGGTTTCGGGCGGTTACTGCGACTTTCCCCGCTTCGTTCAAATTTTGCAGAGTGCACGTTTACCGTGGCAACTCAATTCGAATCCCGTTTGTATTCTAATTTTTTCGGGCGGGATCCATTTTCAATTGGAATTACATTCTATATACAACATTTTTTATATATACTTTCAAAAGCACAACAAAGAATTCTGCTCCTTTATATGTATAATATGATTTACAAATACAACGATCTCGAAATCTTAAGGTTGAATTCGAAAAAATTTAACCAAATTATGTTCTACTAAAATGTATGGATCAGTAATATCTACATATTAAATAACATAGATGTGCGTGAATTCATATGAGTATGCATGTTTGATAGATCAATTTTGGTTCGGGTATGGATTATATGTATCATCATCTCGAATTCAAATATTTGAATCCCTTTTTTGTTCACTCCTTTCACGCCCATCTCTCTCGCATGCATGCTCCTTCAGGTAGCTATCACTCTCTTTTCTCCAGCTCTCCCGCACGCTCACTTCATGTTTCTCCTATCCTCGCAAACATGGTCTCTCGGCGTCTCCCTTGAGAAGTGTCACACTCTCCCTATCATTATACATTACACGGTTTTCATTATCTCTCACGTCTCTACTGTTCTCTGGTATCACTCGGGTACCTAAGCTTTCTTTTCACCGCCACACACACAGTCTCCACTCGTCTTTCACTTTGTCTTTCTCTCTATGGGATTCTCTCACACACCCTATATGTCTCTACATATGACTCATACCACTAAAATTACTCTCTCTCTCTCTCTCTCATGTAGGCACAACATTTGTTGCGGTCTCCTTTTCGTCTCGATCCCAGACTGACATTATTCATTTGTTTACCGATCAGACAACCCCGACTACCGTCTCCTCTCTCTCTCTCTCTCACAGACACACACACACAACTCCTGCTTCCACTCCCCTTCCCGACTACCGTCTCTCTCTCACACACACAAAACTCTCGCTTTCGCACCCCGACTCGTATTTCTCTCACAAACATTTATCGACTAGCTAGCCTCTAGATAGGTTTATACACCCGCACACTTGTGCTTCCACCATCGCATACATGTCTCTCTCCCGCTCCTTGTATCTATGTAGATTTTTCTTCCCTTCTTGAAACACGCCCTCTCGATCGTGCACACACACACTATCGCCTCATTTTAAGCTGATACCTATCGCACCCACACTCCTTGTGTCTTTGTCACACATGCACTCCGTCCTCCTCCACTCTCCCTCTCTCTCACGCACACATGGGCTTTTTGCAACAACTCGCAAGATGCCCATGCGTTGCACGGAACATCAAGATGCATTTGTATGAGTAGTTTATCTTGTGGGGGAAAAGGATGAACGAGGGAAGGCCTTATTTGCAAATGTGGAGAGGGGTGTGGGTATCTTTTTGCAAAATTGCCATAGTTTCCTTCCTGTCCGTCAGATATAGATCGGACGGCCTATATTGCAGGATGGCAGACACACGATCATCACGACAATGCTTTTTATAAGAGTAGGGATTAAAAAATAGAGTTGGTGATGATGGTGGGCCTGCCATCCTGCAATGTAGGTCGTTCCGATTTATATCTGACGGATAGGAAGGAAAATATGGCAATTTACCCACACTCTTCACCACATTTGCAGATAAGGCCTTCCCTCGTTCATCCTTTCTCCCACAAGATCTTGATGTTCCGTGCAACGCACGGGCATCTTGCTAGTAAGAGTAGAAATTAGACATATACCACTTCTCGAATCTTGAAACCAACAACATTCCTCCCTTATCTCATCAAAACCGCCAAAGGAATATATTTTGAGTGAAACATAACATATTTTTAGTGATATACGTATTTCAAAACTAGACTTTTTTTCTATCAAATCGGTGAATATGTATTAACCTACTTTGATCGTGTGGCAACGCATTGGCACATTGCTAGTAGTTATTATAATTTTTGGGACACCAGACAAACGGTGGAGTACATATACGAAAAGAAGAGGCGCACGCACGCAGTCGCCCTCTCGCTGTCTCGCACACATGAGTGTTACGTAAAGGCGACATTAACAAATAAACCCTAAAACCCTAGGTGCACGATTGCTGCATTCGCGGGTACCGGGTACGTGGTGGAGCACCTTTGTAGGAATAGTCAGCTCGCGTGATAACTTGATCCGTAGGAGTTGATGGTCGGGACCACACGTGAACGACTTGGAGCGCGGTGGCTCGCCAGTTGCCACAGATCGAGTAGCCACGTTTAAAATATCATTTTTTAGCGGGGTTAAGAGTTCCGATTTTCAATGGCGCATTATAAGTAGTAAGTAATTTTTAGAACGATTGGTATGGAGCGAAAATGGAATTCATAGTACTACGTACCTCCTTGGCGTATGGTTGTATGGTTTTTTTTGCGATGGAGGTTGTATGGGTTTATGTTGCGAGATATTGAACCTGGTAGTTCTAGGGCAAATACTATGGTTTAGATTTAGATGCTGGTTTTCAGTAATGAAAATCGGAAGGGGAAACCCTTCTTTGATTAAAAAAAACTACTACCTCCATTCTGGTTTACTAGTCCCCATCGTACTTTGGGTCAAAGTTTGTCCATGAATTTTACTTGTAAAATGTGAATGGAAAACGAGATTTTGGTATACAGAAACAAAAAAGGACTCAAGGGAGTGATTGCTCTGACAGGGACACGACCTCTCATAGCGCAGGCATTGAATCGGCGCGCCGGCCAAGAGGGCGGCAGTCGCTGCAGGCCCGGCTGAGCACGCCTCCTCGCCGCGTGCAACCAGCTTAAGACTGCCCCGCCTGCCTTCATTGAATCCGCGCGTGTGTCGGCAACACGTCCTTCCGCGAGCCGGCGGGCATTTTAGAACACAAAAAATGACTAAAATATAATTAATTTACGCATGGTCTTGACTTGTTGTGCTCGCACTGGTAGCAGGAACTAGCAGAGGATTTTCTTTATTTATAACTCTCCTCACATTTTTTGGCTTTGAAGTGAATCATGGTTGTGGACATTATGTATGAATGTGCAGATATCTGTGAACATGAGTTTTGATGTGGAAGTTGAACTTGGAATGTCGGCTTGCGCGTGAACTATACCATGTCCAATGCTTCGTTTGTTATTGTTTGGAAAGTAATTGCTGTTATTACATGACCCAAAAAACATTTTGTGCCACATCAGTAGATGCATGGACATCACAACAGGCATGCTGACTGGATAAACATTTGAACCTAGCTATTATGAAGGAAATTTTGTATTGACAACAGTTTTAGATAGCAGGAGACGCCTAGCCTGCTCTGCCTCTGCTAGCTTATTTCTGGCTTCTTCCATCTCTTCTTTGGCTTGGGTCAAGAGAGCATCTGATTGCTCTTTTCGCTTCTTCAGGAACTCAGCTACATTCTCAAGGGCTGCTGCACGCTTTCTTTCAGCCTTTACTAATGCCACGAGGACACGAACAGCTGACGACTCCACCTGGCTTGTGTGTAATCCAGCATCATCTAGGAATTAGCACCTTGTGTCTAATCCAGCATCATTAGGGAACTGGCACCTTGTGTGTAATCCAGCCTCATTTTGGAAACATGATCTCGAGGTTGACCATACTTCCCTCCTCGCAGGAACTGCATCCTGACATGAAGTTACTTATTTTTTAGATCAATACTCAGAGCAACCTAGATCCATTTAGTAGAAGCCAGATAAACAGAACTCGGAGAAGTGAATTCAAAAGGAAAAATAAAATAAAAACAGAACAAGGTGAGAACACCCACTTCCTACATCAAGCTAAAAACGAAAGCATTAGGACGATTAAGACTCTTCTTATTACACATCGAAGAACACCACGCTTAAGAGAAACAGAAACTACAACATATACACATCAAAGAACATGAGGCTACACGAAAGTAATTGAAAGGGTGTTACTTACCAAAGCTTGTTTTATAGGTTCGGTGCAGCTCCTCTTTAACTTGCTATGCTCCTTGAAGATGTCCCGAATATCCCGTGGTTGGTCTTCATTGCTCCTCTGCATGTTCGCACTCGTGGTTTCAAAATCTCAACATGGCAAGAAAAATATACTACTAGTAAACTCGCGCATCTTGTGGGCAACATTAAAGCACTCGTCTGCCATGTTAGAGCATCTCCAACAGAATCGCAACGCGCGGCGCTTTCAAAAAGCGTTTACAATGCTGAGATCGAGAAGTAGATACTAGAGATTAGAGGATAGTTCTCAGCATAGATAGATAAAAAAGATAATTCAACTACTCCTCGTCGTCCGACTCCTCCTCAGTGATGTCCTCCTCCGACGTCTGACTGTAGGCATGAAGATACTGATCGTCGTCGGATTCCCAGGGCGATGCTGCTCCTAGCCTCATGTTGAATTGAGCGTCCTCTTTTCGCCTACGCTTGTCCTCGCGATAGGCGGCTCGCTCCGCCCTCCTCTTATCCCTCTCCGCCCTCCTTTGCGCGTAGAACTCACGCTCTTTGATGATGTCCTGCGGGAAGTGTTGGCGCCACAGCGCCATGGCTTCCTCGTCCATCTCGGCGATGCCGAGACGGTGCTCCCGCCTCCGGTTGTCGCGACGATCCTCATCGGTGCTAAGCCGCGGCAGAGGCGCGAGCTCCTGCGCCCGCTCCTGCGTCGGCACGTTGGGGAAGTTCAATGTTCTATGAGGCCACCGGAGGCACCACACCGCTGCGTCGTACGCGCGGGCGGCCTCGTTGGTGGTGTCGAAATTGCCGAGGCCGAGGCGCATACCGCGGAACCGGATCTCGGCGGAGAAGCCGCCGGAGGGGCGCGTGCAGACGCCGCGTTATCCCCAAGTTTCCCGGCGACGCGGCGGCATGGTGGCGCGGCGGCGGCGAGGCAAAAAAGAGCGGGGAGAGAGCGGTGGCGAGGCACAGAGCGGGGAGAGAGCGGTGGCAAGGCACAGAGCGGTGGGAGGGCGTTGGATTTTATAAAGCGCGCCGGACGTCGCGCGCCAAAACTAGCGCACGCCCGGCCGCTTTTTCCCGCGCGCGCGCGATCCTTTCCCGACGTCTCTGCTATCTCTACTCTCTTCTCTACTGTTATATTTATTTAATATTTAATATTTAATATTTATCTCTACTTCCTTTACTGTCTACTTTTTTTCTCTATACTTTTTTTCTTGCAATATAGGCCGTCCGATTTATATCTAACAGATAGGAAGGAAACAAATGGGTATTTTGCAAAAAGATACCCATACCCCTCTCCAGATTTGCAAATAAGGCCTTCCCTCGTTCATCCTTTTCTCCCACAAGATAAACTACTCATACAAATGCATCTTGATGCGCGCAACGCATGGGCATCTTGCTAGTTCTAAAAACCTTTCCATCATTTGCCACACTACTGGTTGCAGATGAAAAACCTACCCAAGCACAGCGTGATACAGGAGCGACGCACAATTACAAGCTGATATTCTGTTGGACAATGGAGGCTATAACCAATTACTTTTACGGGAACAATAGCACCCAGGAAATTTGAAGGGTAGGTATGAACAAAATTGGAACTCCACATGTACTGCTAAGTGATTCAATACACACATTACCAATCGAGGAGGTGAACGATGGTCGCGGCGGCCTCTGTGAGTCATGGTCGGCAACGGGAGTCAGTTCATTGTCCATGACGGTGGTACTTCTGCGCTTGGCGTCGGCTTTCGGGAAGCAGATCCGAGACCGTGGAAGACGATGCCGGGGAAGAGGCTCCGTGTACGACGACGACGGTGGACCGACTCCAGTGCGGCGTACGAGGTCGTCGATGAGGCAAGTGCGCTGCGGTGGACGAGTGCGTCGATGTAAAGGGGAGGAGCACGAAGGCTGCGGTGCCGTGGAGAAGTTTATTTTGCGGTGGGGATAGAAAATTGGGAGTATTCAGGTCTACTACTCTGGGTGCCGGGGTGGGTTGGCTGGGTAGGGTGAACCTGAAGTTACGAAAACAGCCCCCTACCAAGCGTCATCCGTAGGCCTGTTCCGAAGGCTATGATGGTAACTTCCCACTGCTCGAATCAGGGTCGCGGGAGATTTGCCCGCCGACCTCAAAATTTTGTGACACTGGACTCCCCGTGTGGCGTGTTGACTGATTCGGCTAAGCAACTAGCGAGTAGTAGTAGTAAACTCTGCATATTAGGTTTGACCGAAGTCAAACTTCCTAAAGTTTGACCAAGTTTATAGAAAAATATAAACATTTACCACAACAAATATGTATGATGTGAAAGTACATTCAATAATGAATCTAATGGTATTTATTTGTTATTGTATATGTTAATATTTTTTGTTATAAGCTTTCTGAGAGTTTACAAAACTTGACTTTGACCAATGCTAATACGCGGACTTAAATAAAAACGGAGGGAGTACACATTTGTTTTCTTAGTTTGTAGTGAACTAATCATTTGTTGAAATTGTGAAATAAATATATTAGGCTATTGACTTCGAATGTAATGGTCTATACAATTCAATAGTTACAATCATTGTCGAATCCCAAGATGTATACAAGGTCTATAGTACTTCACAACATGCTCAAACACACACACACACACACACACACAAAGTAAACTAGAAGACCGTTCTCTCATGTATACACAACGTATTGGCATCTGTCTATGTCTCACTCATGCATGATCATTTGCACATTCACACCTCTCTATGTCTGTATCACACGCACACCGTCTCCACATTGCCCTTCCACCACAACACACATATGGACACATACACACGTTCTCTCTCAGTCACACACACAAAATCAGTATTAAAAAAACTAGGGCGCACCTAAAACGTCCAAATCCAAATAAACACGAACAGGAGCTAAATTCAAATATATGGAAATATTGCAGCGTTAAGAACTTTCACAGGAAAAAAAAGTTGAGTAATATTCGAGGATTGTTTTCAAACACACAAAAAGGTTTGGTGGATGTCCTTCGAGCACGACACGGTGACGCACCATTCGATCGACCGCGCGGCCGCGGTTCACGCGCTTGCACAGGATTCCGTATCGTGGCTGTGGTACTAACTAATAAAAGCGCTACCTATGTCTAATGTTTACGTGTACTAGTATGGTTTTCTTTTAAGTTTGACCAACCTTATATATAAAACTAAAGTAAGCTCCCACACGCGCACTCATCAATATGCCGCCGCCGCCGTTGCGCATGCCGGCGCCCGCCTGCTCCGGCCAACAATTTCTCGCCCATCACCGCCGTGTCGCCGCCATCCATGTGCCATGAAGCCGAAGGCTTGCCCGCTCACGTCGTCTGCAGTCCCTCCTCGCGATGCCGCCGCGCTGCCAAGCACGCGAGCAGCTGGTGGAGCCACGTCTATGCACACAGCGTACGAAGAGGGGGACGAGCGCGTGCTCCAACACGCCGGCGGGGAGGAACTAGCGTGTCATTGTCGTCTCCGCCCGCGCGGAGGAGGCGCGCATGGTGGCTGTCGCGGCGGAAGCCGGTCGCGCGCGCGTCGACCCCGCAAACCGGGTGCGGACGCGGAATCTACCTTCGAGACCTTGAATGCCACGTGGATCCTGCAATCTGAAGGAGCAATTTGGGTTAGTCGACTCATGTGAGTCGTTTGATGCAACATGGATGGCTAGAAGGGCTTCTTCCACCTCTTCTGCCGCCTTCTTCCTTCGCTCCGTCGAACACAAATCGACTGACCCAAATTATACTACTAGTACGAACGTATTAAGTACAGTAGGAAGACGAAGATACGAGCAGTAGTACCAACTGCAAGAAGAACAGTAGTAAGACATAGTACTAGTACTACTTTACGCACTAAATAGTTCAAATAACGAGAAAGAACACAAACATAGTTCTGCTGGGGCCTCAGCACAACACACCCTTGAAAATAAACTAAGCAACTAGTCCGCTTGACACTGCAGTAGAACCAGCATGAGCGACGGCACTGCCACCTACTCGGAGTCCGAGTCCACGTCCTCGACTTCGTCCTCGTCCCTCTTCCTCTTCCTCTTCACCGACGCTTCTTTGCTTGAACCGGACACTGGGCTCTGCTTCTTCATCCAACCCTTGTAGATATTTAAACAAAGGTAGGCATCCATTGCTGCGTACATGATGTGATATTCATCTAATGTCTTCGACTCCCATGCATGATGAAACTCGTGATGAGGTTTCTTCAGTTTAGCCTTCGAAGGATCAATCATGGCTGCTACCAGGGTCAGCATTGAAGGTTGAGAGGAGGGCACCAGGCTTGCTTTCTGGAGATCGAAGGGCTGGCCTACAACGAGACCTATCCGACGCAGGACATCCCTATCGTTCTTAAAGCCTACAGTAATGAATTTCACTCTTTTGTCCTTGAGGAAGTTCTTAAAATCCTAGCACTCAACGTCGGCATGGCATATCTGGTAGACCAAGCACACGTTATGTACGCAAACCTGGATCACGGCGGGCTTCTTCCTCTCTTCGTCCTTTAGATCCTTCTCTCGTCCCAGGACTGTGGTGTACTCAATATCTAGCCCAGCGACCCACTCATCCGTTGAACTGTTGAACATGTGTAGGAAGCGAGCAAGCCATGCTTTCACCGTCTCGGATCCACGTGTGTAGATGACGATGAACTGATCGTCGGTGATGGCTCTAACCTGGTACTCAGCGGCGACCATGGAGATTTGGGAGGCCATGGATTTTGGAGGAGGGTTAGGAGAAGTTGAACTATTGTACCCCGCAAAAAAAACTGGGAGCGAACTAATGTGAAAGGACGGCACGACTGGGAGCGAACTATTGTAAGGTAGAAGACGGGGACGAGTAGGGCGTGCGAACGACGTGGGGTTGCTGGCTTGCCCGGTGGATAAACGGCTGCAAGCCCCCAAAGAGTTCTCGAGAACTATGCGGGACCCACTAGATGTCATGTCTACTAGACCCATATCGTAGGCCTGACGGTATAGCTTCTGCCTGTTCGCACGCCATGCCGGCGCGTGGATGTAACTTCACTTAATTCCGTCAAACGTCGCGCCTCCCACGACCTTCGCCTCCCTCGCACGATCGCGCCCTTTGAGACTTCGACTGGCTATAAATGAGCAATTTTTTTGCCTTTTTTTAGACAAGTAAATTTGTTTTGCCTACTCTGCATGCATGATACTCCCTCTGGTCCTTTTTACTCCCGTCAACCATTTGCAAAGTGTTTGACCAAATTTATACTTTTTTTGAACACCACCTTATATTAATTAACCAGCCACACCAGTACACTCATTCGATACAATATTCACCACACAGGGCGATACGTTATTTACAAGAATACCATCTAATCTATTGTCAAAGCTATACTTAGCGATTAAGTGTGCCACCTTATTGGCCGAACGGCTAATCTTTGACAATTGAAGATTGTTGATCAACTTCGAGATGCTCAACGCTTTCATCTTCAGGTCACGCATAGCGGACCTATCATAGTCCCCCGATGCAAGAGACGCTACCACAAAAGCGCAATCAGTCTCTAAAATTACAGGATTATGAAGAGAAATACCTATGTAGAGACCAGCAATGCAAGCCCTAAGCTCCGCTTCCTCCACGCTTTGACAGACATCAATGAAATCCCACGACCAAATCTATACTAAAAATATCAATATCTACAATACTGATTATAATGAGTATAAGAGAGAGAGATGATTATAGTAACATAGGTAGATACCGTAACATAATAAATGTGATGCTACTATGTGTCATGCATGGCAATAAATGAGACCACCTATGATACTAATCTATGATACTATGCACTATAGAGGTAGTAACATAGACTAGTAACATATGCATGTTACTAGTCTAAGTTACTCCCCACTATGACCAGCCTTAGAGTACCACTACCTCCCTTCTACTTTAAAGGGCTCGATTCAAAAATTTCACCTACTCTTAGCAAGATAGTAGAGGCGGTGGAATAGTTTTTGAAGTCTGCAAAAGTACTAAACTAGTGCTATCGTTCTTCACAAAAAAATGTGTTTACCAATGCATGCATGAACACTAGTTACTCTAACCCCCCTCTCTTCTTTAATTCTTTGCCACATCAGCATGTTTGCTATTCCCGTGTGCATGATACCAGCTAAGATACCACCATTATGGCTAGCCTTAATCATCGCATGCAATAATTTAGTGCACCTTGAAATATGAACATGTGTGGGGCGTGTATGTTTTTAATGACTTGAGACTATACCTAGCCCGACATGCAAGATGACTTATTATGCACCGTTCCCCATACCTGCAGGAAGCCCGTTCGTCTTCAAATCTTTTACTCTCCATGTGTGGAAACAATATGCCTGCCAAACTCTTCTTCTCCCTCCGGCGGTCCCACCACTCCACCCCGTGTGAAAAAATCTGCATGCATGACTCTCCTCCCCCCACGCTCGTCCAATCCGTTGTGACCAGCAATATTTCCACCCCTTCGCTCCCCCGTAATTTACTCCAACAAATATGCCCACGTAGTTGTTACTTAACTGCAGGTGCATTGGGTCACTGACATATGGGCCCAACAGGGGTCTGGCCCACATGTCAATGACGCAACTGGACCCGCAGTTAAGTCAGTGCAGCTCAGTCCATATCTTACGTAGGTGTGCCATTCTCGCTATAAATACTGCGCCTCCCACGACATCGGTATCTCCTCCCCCTCATGTTCACATTCATCGCTATCTCCTCCCCCTCCCTCTCACGTCGACCAACATGGCATCGCCCCTCCCAAGCCCTAGGAGCCCCTTGCTGCACCGCGCGGACGGTCACGCGTCGTCGTTCCGTTCCTCGCCACCACTAGTCAAGGAGGACGCGTCGGTGTTCCACTCCTCGCCGCTATGCGACGCGTCGCCATTCCTTTCCTCGCCGCCACTAGTCGAGGAGGACGCGTCGGCGTTCCGCTCCTCGCCGCGACGCGACGCGTCGCCTTTCTGTTCCTCGCCGCCACTAGTCGAGGAAGATGTGTCGGCGTTCCACTCCTCGCCGCGACGCGTCGAGGTGGACGCGTTGGCGTTCCCAATCTCGCCAGCACGCGCGCCGGAGGACGCGTCGGCTCCCCGCTACGAGGAGAACGCCGCGCCGCCCGCCGAGCCCCCCAGCCTTGAGGAGCTTTGGAAAGAAATGGATGTCGCCTTGTGGGAGGCATTGCCTCCAGCAGAGCGCGCCAAAATAGAGGCGGAGAAGAAGGCCGAGGAAGAGAAGCGCACCGCGGAACAAGCTGCCTGGGAGGCCTAAGTCGCGTCCGAGAGAGTCAGGCAATTGGCTCTTTGGTAGAAGGCTCGTGCGAGGGCCGTGAGGGTGGCGGAGGACGCCCATGCCGATGCCCTGAGTGCAGTCGGGCCCAAGCACCTCATCTACACTTGGCGGTACGTGGACCGGGTGCACGCTTCCAGTGAGGAGGAGTACCTATTGGCGCCGGATCACCACACCGGTGAGATCGCGCTCGCCCACAGGCAAGCCGCCAATCAGCACCTCGCGAGTTGCGAGGCTGAGGAAGAGGCGTTGTGTTGGCGCGCTGGGAAACGGCCGCGCACCAGGGCCCTCGTGGAGCGCCGCAAGCGCTCCTGCGAGCGCCGCGGCTTTTAGGAGGAGCATAATTTTTGTTTCGTAAGGCAATCTCATTACTTTTGGGACGCAAATGATAAATCCCGAACGTTCAGGAATTTTTAGCGTCCTTAATTAAGTATGTAAAAGGAAAAGTTTGGAAACCTTGTGTATTCGTACACATTTTGCAAGTACGTGCATATAGCACAAACTTTACTATATACTATCGCACTACACGTCTCTCTCGATATATGCTTACAGACTGTGCTACTCCCTCCGTCCAGGTCAATAAGTCATCTTTGGTTGTGCACCGTGACCAAGAAGGAGGGAAGACTTATACACCTAGACCGAGGGAGTACTACTATTACTTATGTACGTGCAAATGCACGTTTTAACATTACTATGCGGTTTTTGTAAAAGTAGAAAAACAGCACTAGTGAAGCTTGTGAAACGATTCAATGCAAAACAAATGCAAAAATGCTCATTTGATTGTTTACTTTTAGCTTCCTTCTCTGTGGTTATTTCTCTGTCGTACTTTGTACGGAGTATCTCACTCGTTGGAAAGGCATGCAAATTCCCAAACCGCTTCCTACACCCTGTATCAAATTTTTTGCCTAACAAGTTGTGCCGTGCAATTGGAATTCCAACTTGAGTACTACTACTAGTAGGAGTACCAGGGGCCAGTTCTTTTAGGCTTCTAGATTAGTAATCCCATAAGAGCAAGTACAATAGAGCTGAGTCAGTGGGCTATAAGAAATAAACTAGTATATTTCTGCTTAGTTGGAGGAAAGAGAAGAGGAGAGAGAAGGTAAGCGGGCTCTTCATGAAGAGCCAGCTCTAGCATGTGCTCCTAGGCACTTTGTGAGAATGAGAAGTGGGCCACATAATAAAAAAGTAGTACACTCTTTTGATCTATTATTGTACATGTTGAATATAAGATGGGCTGTAGATGACATGGCACTGGCTTATAACCAGCAGCTGGCTATACTATTAACCATGCTCTAACTACTACCTCTGTCCTGGTTTATTGGTCCCCATTGTAATCTGTGTCAAATTTTGATCATAAATTTAACTAATGAAATGTTAGTGCGTGTCACATGCACTACTCCATCCGTCTAGGTGAGTAAGTCATCTTAGGTTGTGCACCGTGACCAAGGAGGAGGAGAAAACGAGAAACGTTAATGTTTATTTGCTAATTAATAGTATTGCATGCAATGAACTAACCACTGCATGTCGTGTTTGATATCTCAAGTCATTAAAAACATGCACACTCTTTATCTCTTATTGGTTGATATGTCAAGAAACAAGAAACGAGGTAGAAGTTAATGCACCACGCCTAAGTGTTTTGGGATTATTTGGTTTTCGTAAGATGACTTACACACCTAGACGAAGGGATTACAATGGTGAGGAATAAACCAGTTAAATCTTTGGTCAAAATTTAGCACAAATTACGATGGTGAGGAATAAACCAGGACGGAGTAGTAGTTTAGAAGCCCAAATAAATGAGTGAGGCGCCTTATTGTTACTCTCCACTGTGACTAGTCTTGTGGGAAAAGCTGGGGAAGCCGCCAAAAGAACTGGCCCTAGGAGTAGTAGCTAGGGATCGAGTGTGCGAGATGAACCGGAGAAAGTAAATGCAGAGAGATGAAATGCAAAAAAGACGGAGGGATGTGATGGTTGCTTGTCCGTTTATTTTATCAGGCCACTTATTACTGGGAGTGGTTGGGTTTTGTGATATGACGGCTTTACTGCCGCGCCACGAGCGGGGAGAGAGGTGAGACTCCCGTGCAGCGCCGCCCTCTACACTTGTACTACATCGGTTGTGGTTTATTAGTCCCCCATTGAATTTGACTGAAGATTTAACTGACAAAATGTTAGTGCATGTCAACAAAAACTATATCGTTGGATTCGTATTTGAACATAGTTTTGAATGATATAATTTTAGGTGACATGCATCAGCATTTATCGTACTATATATAATGTTAGTTCAATTTTTGGTCGTACTAATCTATAGTAGTAAGGTGCCCGTGCGTTGCACCGAAGAGTGAAATGCATTGATCGGGGAGTTGTTTATTTTGACAAAGGATGTGGGGGTCATCTCATGTGTAACGGGTATCGATAGGTTTCTTCAGATATTATTTCATCTCTAGAGCTCACAAACATCCGGGTGAAAAAGTTAAAAAGGTATCTTTTGCAAACAAAAGTGTTCAACCTGCATCCAAAACTTGTGAAGAAATAACACTTATTGTGCTTTGAAAGAAATGATCTTTAAGAATTAGTTTTTGAGTATCGATTGTTATACATGTTGGCTACAGATGACATGGCACTTTCTTATAGTCAACAGTTGGCTATACTATTAAGTAATATTAACCATGCCTTTATACACCTAGACGGAGGGATTAAATCAGGATGACTTGCAAGCGGGCAGAGGAGATGTAAGAAATGGTTCATCGTAAGTCTTTCACCAGTACTGTAGTAAAAATTCATACATGGAAGATTCTGGACTAAACCATAAACGGATACACTTTTATTCATGCGCGATACTCCAATAGAGCAAGATCCTGCATGGAAGTCTCCACATGCTTAAACAGCGGATTACATTGAGCGAAGACTAATGATCAACATTTAACTTGATAATGCGTACTTCCAGGTGAACCTCCTTGGAGTCCCCGTGCACCGCGTCGGCGGGTAAAGGAGGCCATGGGTTTTCCAAGTCCACATTGGCGGGATAGTCCCAGCTCCCTAGAGTCCAAGTCAGTTCGATGAGGCCGGTGTCGCCGCCCACGTGACCTGGAGGGGTAGTAACACTGACCACGCACCCGTACATCAGCCTCGTGTCAGTGTCAGCGTCAGCGGCGTCGCCCCTGACGCACATTACAGAGACGGGGCGGTGGCCTGCGCGGGCCTCGCCGGTGCCGATGATCAAGAGGAAGACACTGCCGTCCTCCTCCAAGACTAGCAGGCGGCGGTGATCCTCCAGCGACTCCGGCATGGTGAACGGGTAGCACGTCTCGTACTTGATGTTCTCCGCCAAGGGCCAGCAGTGACCGCTGCACGCATCCGTGAGGTGATGCACCATGTCCGCCGGCGAGCCACAAAACGGCATCGGGCACTCATAGCAGTGGACGAAGGGCTCCTTGGAGGCATCGACCAGGCCGTCCATGAAACGGGAGTGGCTGTAGGGGACGTTGCGCCAGTTGAATATATGAGCAAGTTACTACGAGATTTAATCTGAATAAGCACAAAATAAATCATGACGGCTATAACAGAGATGAAACTAATCATGTGGACTAGCATAGTAGTAGGATACAGAGTAGAAACATGAATTCTACCACGATTTTGAACAGGAAGGATAGAAACACATACGGTGCAACGGGAGCAGCACCATTGGCGTTGAGGTTGTCGCCCATGTCGTTGAGGAAGAGGTTGCCGAGGTCGGGGAAGACGTCGTCGTCGGTGAAGTCGTCGCTGCTAGCAGTCGCGAGAGTGCGCTCCCCAAATTTCAACAGCGCCCGCCGAATGGAGCGCAGGAGGGAGTGGTTGTAGGGGACGTTGCGGCCGCCGAATGGAGCGCAGGAGTAGCCCACGAAGCAGTAGATGGTGCTCCTCCCTAGTCTCTATTCTTATCTCTATCTCTACTACTCTTCTTTGTTTTTTTATAATATACTAGTTGTAGTTGTCAAATCGAATAGTAGTGCGTCGTCCACTGCACGCCCGGCTGAACACGCCTCCTCGCCTCCATCAAACCCCTCCGTTAAACCCGCATGCCAACTGAGAAACCTACTCTGGCCCGCGGGAGGAAATTTGTCGGTTGCAGTTGGAGAATAATAGAGTCACGTCAAATCCATTCGAGTTAATTGCGTGTATGATTCTCCCTCTATAAAAAGTTAATTGCATCCTTAATCTTGTATTCTAAGTACTCTATGGGTTCCACTGTCAGTACAGTGTACATGACTTGCAGTCTGGCTACAAATTCGTACACCCGGCGATTGATCCCCCTTCCTTCGATTAACACTTCACTGCTTTGGCACCGTGGCCCAGAATACTCGGAATCTTACAGTAGCCAACATGATACCAAGTTTGATTTGCTCAAGGTTGTAATCTGCCAAGTGCCCACAAGATCTGTGAATTATAAAGACTTCAGGCTAATTGCATTCTTCAACCGCGGTCTCGCCTATCTGACAGGTCACTGCAGTAAGTGGATAAATCTGCACGTCCATCGCAGGATCATACATCCTCCATGGTTCTCTGATGCCATTGAATACAAGGGCTTCATTTACGCTGTCGACTCCTTCTATGGCTGGACCTATTGCTGGCCTACTCCAGTCATCGCTACAAATGGCTGTTACAGTAGTATGTTACTTTCCTATGGTATCATGATGGCTTGCTTATATTACTATCAACATTTGCTGAAAAAATATTCATGCTCATAACATGCTGTTCTTAAGATTGAGTAAATCAAGAGCCCTTTTTTGTTTGACTCCAACTTGATATGATGTTGTAGGCCGCCTGGTGTCCCTACCCTTCCTAATCCCAGAACCTTTCAAAGAAAAGCGGCATGGCAGTTGCAGGTGGTTCCTGGCTCGATCAGATGACGGCGAAAGATTGATGATCGTTCGCACGTATCGGACGTGTTGTTTCGCGGAATACAATCACAGCCACTGCAAGGTCTTTGAGCAGGATCCCAGCTTCTCTGCGCCTTCATGAATTATTGACTGGAGGCTGGTAAGTAGCCTTGGTACACGCTCTCTGTTTGTCGGACTGAATTATCCGATTAACCAGGAGATAACTGACGGCAAGGATCATGATGGCAGCGCGGTTTCGTTCATCAGGCAAAACTGTGTGTACACAGCATACCATGCGTCTCTGCATGCACCATACCCTGATATGTGCCGCCACGCTCTGCAGCCCAAAGTAGGAGAGAGGGTCGCAAGTATCAGACTTCGACCTGCTGGCTGGAGTTTCCCTCGTCAGGCACCCATCTGGTTCAAGCCGTCAGTCAATCTCCACAGCTTAATAAATAGTAACGTCTAACTGAGCCAGTTAGTTAGATGCGTACACTTGGTGTAGTAGGATCTTTATTTAGTTTGATGCATACACTTGTTCTTTTTTGGTAGCCCTTTTGTAATGATGGCTGATGTTTGGTTTGGAAGAGAGAGCTGCGTCTTCACTCTTCTGGCCTGCTTACTGCTTCTGTTGCACCCCCAGCCCTGGTTGCTGCTGCTGCTGTTTTCAATGTACAATCAGTAGTATATTTCGTCTGTTGGTTGAATAAATGTGTTGTTAGAACGACAAACACAATGTTTTGGAAGTCGTTGCATGGTTCGATCCTTTAGTGCCCCGTACCGTACGTAGCGCATACTATTTTTCGTACGGAACACATTTTCCACTTGTTGATAACATGTAGCCCACTGATGAAGGCCCAATAGAGAAGCCCATAAATAACTGGAAGGGAGGCTCTCACATGAATCCGGCCCAGTTACATGCTCATGGTCCCCTAAACATAAATAAGTAAATAAATAAATAAAGCTAAATGCTCATGCACGAGTTCTTTGGGAAAATAGGTAGCCCAGTATTTCTTTTTGAAGAATACCCAAGCTAGGCCTATTTGTTTTCTCTGATTTACTGGGCTGCAAATCTTTCAAGACGAGGAGGGATGCATTCCGGCGTGGCTTAAGAGTATGGTCAATGTCTGTTAAAAGTAATATCAAAAGGGGTTGAAAATTCCAAAAAAAATTATAGCAAATGGGATATAAGTTTCTTTTTTTGTTTTTGTTCTTCACTGATATCTTCTACGTATTTCATTGGATTTAACATGACATAGTACTAATTTATTTTTAATTTTGTTTTAGTATGGCTATTAATTTTTGGATTAAGAATATTTCATTCCCCAGCAAAAATTTGCGAATTTTCAAAATTTCCCACATATTTAGTTAATTTTTTGACCCTGGGACTGACTAGAAAATGGCCAGCAATTCTAAAAATGGAAAACGGGCTGCAATAAATTCCATATGAATTAGAAAATGAGTAAAAATTATAAAAATAATAGCAAATGGGCTGTACACGCCACAGATTTCGAGGCTGACTTGTTTACGCAAGGCTTTGTCAGTGAACACACGATTCTAGCAGCAGTGACTGTTGGATGTCCATCCAACGGCCGACGTGCTTCTTCAATCTCTGATCTTCCTGCTCTAGCCGCCTAAACTAGCACTGGCGGGACTGCCTGCTCCCTCCTCTTGTGGCCCGCTGTGATGCCGCGCAGGCTTCCCCAGCCCACCCTACTCCCTCCGCTGGCCTAGCCGCAAGCAATCAACTGCCTCCTTATTACGCGAAAAAAATGATTCCTCCCACTGACATCTGGGGCGCACCGGTTGGGAGGCTGACCTGTGGGCCTACTAAGTTGATGCGTACGCAGGGCTTGTCAACTTAGTCAACAAACGATTCTACCAGCAGTAACCGTTGGATTTCAATCGAACGGTCCTGCTGCTTCTTCAATCGCTGCTCTTCTTGCACCAGCCGCCCAAACCAGCAGGGGAGACCGCTTGCTCCTGCCTCCAGTGGCCGGCTGTGCTGCCGTTGAGGCCTCATCGCCCCCTACTACTCCCACCGCTAGCCAGGCCCTGCGGCGACGGCAGCCTCACACCGCAGCCGAACCAGTGAACCCTCGTACTCCTCTCCGCGTGGGCATCCACTGTCGCGTCTTCCCCGGCTCCGCGTCGTCCCCTTCCTAGGCCTCCCCGTCGTCCACCACCTTGGTGCTCTCGGCGCGGCGTGGTCAACGTGGTCAACGACATTCCATCGGAAGAGTACTGTACATGGAGAGGCTGACAGCTGGGTCCACGGCCACAACCCAGTTTTTTTGTGATTTGCCAAGTAAGTCGCTTTGTCAGGCCTGTTGGGCTGCAAATCTTTCAAGACGAGGAGAGCTTTCATTCGGCTGGCCGAGAAAATGGCCCATCAGTAATGAGAAATGGGTTGTACATTTTTAAAACACATCAAACCGGTAATTAGTTTCAAATATCTTTTTTTTCATTTTGAGATTTTAAATTACATTAATTTTTATGCGTGGAGAATTTGTTGGATTTTATATTGATATACATTTATTTTTAAAATTAGTTTGAATGTGAGTCGAAATTTCGAGATTAAAAACAGTTCGGACCGCATCGAAATATGCAAAAATTCGTATAATTTTTTAACCGTGGCCACAATATGGCCTGTAATGCTAACAAAAAGAATATGGGCTCCAAAAAAACCTTAATAATTAGCAAATGGGCTGTAAATTATTAGAAATAATGGCAGATGGGCTGTATGCTGTTTTCCACATATTTGAGGCTTTCCTAAATATAAGGTTGACGCACAAGCACTGACTGTTGGATGTCCATCCAACGACCGTCGTGCTTCTTCAATCTCTGCTCTTCCTGCTCCAGCCGCTCAAACAAGCGCTAGCGAGACTGCCTACTCCCTCCTCCCCATGGCCGGCTCTGCTGCCGCGCAGGCCTCATCGCCCCACCGTACTCCCATCGCTGGCCTAGCCATCCCTCTACTCACCCACACCTGCTGTTATTCTCCGGCGACGGCAGACGAACCAGTAAACCCTCGTACAGTCGTACTCCCCTCCGCGTGGGAAACAACTGTCGAGTCTTCCCTGCCTCCGTGTCGTTCCCTTCCTAGGCCTCACCGTCGTCCACCGCCCTGGTGCTCTCGGCGCGGCCTGGTCAATGTGGTCAACGACCGACATGCATCTGAAGTGGACTGTACGTGGAGAGGCCGACAGCTGGGTCCACGGCCGCACGCAAGGAAATGCCTCCTTATTATGCGCAAAATAATGATTCCTCCACCTGACATCAGGGACCCACCGAAAGGGCCTCTGTATTTCGTGAAAAAAACGTTACCGCCGCTGATAGCTCGGACCCACCAGCTATATCTTCGCACGCAAGGAAGTGCCTCCTTATTACGCACAAAAAAATGAATACTCCCCCTGCTAGCTGGGACCCACCATGGTGGGAGGCTGACTTGTGGGCCTACTAAGTTGACTGGGACAGGGGCCTTTGTCAACTTTAGTCAATATGAACGATTCTAGCTCCAGTGACCGTACGATGTCCATCCAACGGCCGTAGTGCTTCTTCAACCTCTGGTCTTCTTGCTCCAGCCGCCCAAAGCAGCGCCGGTCATGCCGCATACTCCTGCCTCCCTTGGTCGGCTGTGCTGCCGCGGAGGACTCACTGCCCCTACTATTCCCACCGCTGGCCAGGCCTTGCGGCGACGGCAGCCTCACACCGCAACCGAACCAGTGAACCCTCGTACTCCTCTCCGTACGGGCTTCCACTGCCGCGTCTTCCCCGGCTCCCCATTGTCCCCATCCTAGGCCTCGCCGTCGTCCACCGCCCAGGTGCTCTCGGCGCGGCGTGGTCAACGTGGTCAAGGAACGACTTCCATCGGATGTGGACTGTACGTGGAGAGGCTGACAGTTGGGTCCATGGCCGCAGCAAGGAAGTGCCTCCTTATTACGCGGAAAATAATGATTCCTCCACCTGACAGCTGAGACCCACCGGACGGGCCACTGTATTTCGCGAAAAAAATGTTTCCCCCTGACTGCTGGGACCCACCAGCTACATGTTCGCACGCAAGGAAGTGCGTCCGGGAAAAAAGATTCGCCCCCTGACTGCTGGGACCCACCAACTACATCTTCGCAGGCAAGGAAGTGCCTGATAGTCGGGACCCACCTGGTCGAAGCATACGTAGCATTGTCATTCTGGTCGCGAACGTGTATGTACATACTGGTCGATGTAGAGGCGCGCACGTGTTGTAGTAGAGGCGCGCACGTAGCATGTACACGTACGTATAGCGGCCAATGTGCAAGAAAGAAAATACGGCCACATACGTACATACGGGCAGGGTCTCGAACGCCTACTCGCGCATACGTACGGCCAGGGCTCGTGTACATGGCTGGGACGGAACGGAGAAACAGCATCATCGTCGTGTTCATGGGGAGCCAACCGACTGGGTCGGAACGGAATGCGTCGTCGTGTTCATCGGGAGGGCTTGGACGGAACAGTCGATGGAAACGAGGCCTGGCGTACCGCAGAATGGAGGAAACGGCCTTGTGTTCGACCGGCCACATTTGAAATAGGATCTTGTTCATCGGGAGGGGTCTGGCGTACCGCAAAACGGAGGAAACGGACCTCCTACGGTCAAAACAGGGGTCCTGTTGATCGAGAGGGGTGTGGCGTACCGCAAAACGGAGGAAACGGACTTGTGTTGGAGCGCTACTGTCGAAACGGGGGTCCTGTTCATCGGGAGGGGTGTGGCGTACCGCAAAACGGGACTCCACGGGACACTACTCATCTCCACCGTCGACCCCCTCCAGCCTCCACGGGCTACTGTTCATCCACCGTCGACCTCCTCCAGCCTCCACCTGCGACTGTTCATCCACGGGCTCCTGTTCATCCAGCCTCCACCACGCGCTACTCCACCGGCTACTGTTCAACCAGCCCTCTCCACGGGCTCCTGTTCAACCACCCCTCCACGGGCTACTGTTCATCCAGCCCTCCACCGTCTACTGTTCATTCTGCCCTCCACGGGGTGGTCCTTTTCATCCTGCCCTCCACGGGGTCCTGTTCATCCAGCCCCAACCGGCTCGATCGATCGGGGTCCTGTTCATCCAGAGGCAACACCACGGGGTCCTGTTCATCCACCCCCACCGGGAACTGTTCATCCAAACCCCCCAACAACGCTCACTGTTCATCCAGAGGCAGCATCGATCGGCTTCAGTTAGCAGCAGTAGCGAAGGAATCGCTCGATCGGGTTCAGTTAACAGCCATCGATCGATCGCTCGGGTTCAGTAACACGTAGCCTGCAGTGCAATCACTCAGGTTCAGTTAGAGCCAACGCCTCGCACACACGCGCGTACGTGTATGAGAGAAATGCGCATCGCTCAGGCCCCGACCTCCCATCGTAACCGGGAACTCCCCGAAATTTTCCTCGCCCTCGCTTCTACCACGGTTTTTTCCATCATGGACGGCCCAAAGAATGTCATGCAGCTGCATCTCCGGCCCGCCTAGGACGAAAAGCCCATTTTCTGTCATGATTTTTTGTCATAGAAGTAGGAGCCCACCACATCTATGATGATACCGGGTTTTGTCACAATTATTGCCATAGAAGTGTCATATGTATGACAGAAATTTTTTTCGTTCGGCCCAAAATGTCACGGATGTGTCTTTTTTTGTAGTGATGGTGGCTCCACTGAACTTTGCAAAACTTGATAACCTTGCTGCGGGTGACTCGGCTGGCAAATTCAAGAATCCTGACCGGCTTCTCCTCATAGGTCAGATCACTGTCCAACTGAATCGCTTCCAGAGGCACTGTATCTCCTAGTGGTATATCGGCCATCTCAGCATGACACTTCTTCAACTGTGAAACATGAAACACATCATGAACTCCTGACAGTCCTTCGGGTAACTCCAACTTGTAGGCAACCTCTCCCATAGGTTCCAATACACGATACGGTCCTACAAATCTCGGGGCTAACTTTCCCTTAACTCCAAAACGTTTCACTCCTCGCAGAGGTGACACTCGCAGATATGCTCTGTCTCCAATTTCATAGGTTACTTCCTTGCGTTTCGAATCCGCATAACTCTTCTGCCTGGACTGAGCTACCTTTAGTCTATCGCGAATCAATTTAACTTTCTCTTCAGACTCCTTCATCAAGTCTGGTCCAAACAACTATCGGTCTCCAACTTCATCCCACATCAACGGTGTTCTGCACCTTCGTCCATACAGGGCTTCGAATGGTGCCATCTTCAAACTGGCTTGATAGCTATTGTTGTATGAGAACTTCGTGTAGGGCAAATTGTCGTCCGAACTAGATCCATAATCTAGTGCACAAGCTCTCAACATATCCTCTAGAATCTGGTTGACTCTCTCGGTCTGTCCATCTGTCTGCGGATGGAATGTTGTACTGAACTCTAGCCTTGTGCCCAAAGTCTGGTGCAGCTGATGCCAAAACTTTGAGGTAAACTGTGTTCCTCTATCTGATACGATGGTCCTCGGAACTCCATGCAGAGATACGATCCTGGTCATGTATATCTTGGCCAACTTCGCACTTGTATAGGTGGTTTTCACTAGGATAAAGTGAGCCACTTTGGTCAAGCGATCAACTACTACCCATATAGAATCATATCCTGATTTGGTCCTGGGCAATCCGATGATGAAATCCATGCCAAGTTTATCCCACTTCCATTCGGGTATCGGCAGAGGTTGTAGCAATCCTGCTGGCTTTTGATGCTCTGCCTTCACTCTCTGACATACATCACATACGGCTACATACTCGGCAATATCCTTCTTCATACCAGTCCACCAGAAATGTTCCTTCAAATCCAAATACATCTAGGTGTTTCTGGGGTGTATCGAGTATGGTGAGTCATGAGCCTCCTGAAGTATTAACTTCCTAATCTCTGTGTTGTTGGGCACATAAACACGGTCCTCAAACCATAAGGTGCCGTGCTCATCTTCACGAAAACCTTTGGCCTTTCCTTTGCTCATTCTCTCTTTTATCTCGGTAATCTCTTTGTCATCCTTCTGAGCTTCTCGAATCTTTCCTAACAATGTAGACTGAACTTCCATTGTTGCAACAAAACCTCTAGGAACAATCTCCAATCGAAGTTCCCTGAGATCCTCTGCTAACTCCTTTGGCAATCCTGTGCTGACGAGGGTGTTAGCATAACTCTTCCGGCTCAAAGCGTCTGCTATGACATTGGCCTTGCCTGGATGATAGTGAAGTTTCATGTCATAATACTTTATAAGCTCCAACCATCTCCTCTGCCTAAGGTTCAACTCCTTCTGTGTGAAAATGTACTTCAAACTCTTATGATCAGTGTACACATCACAACGGTTTCCAATAAGGTAATGTCTCCAAGTCTTGAGTGCATGCACTACAGCTGCTAACTCCAAATCATGCGTGGCATAATTCAGTTCGTGTGGTTTTAGTTGTCGTGAGGCATACGAAACAACTCTTTCGTCCTGCATAAGCACACTTCCAAGTCCTAGGCGAGTGGCGTCGCAATACACTTCGAAATCCTTGCGTATATCCGGCAGAATCAACACTGGGGCTGTAGTCAAACGTTTCTTTAACTCTTGCAAACTCACTTCACATTCTTCTGTCCATTTAAATTTGGTATCCTTCTTCAGTAACTCCGTCATTGGCTTCGCAATCTTGGAAAAATTCTCAATGAATCTCCGATAGTATCCCGCGAGTCCAAGAAAACTGCGGATCTCGCTAACTGAAGTGGGTGCCAACCATTCAGTGACTGACTAAACCTTGGTGGGGTCTACTGCTATACCTTCTCCTGATATAACATGTCCAAGGAATCCAACTTCCTTCAACCAAAACTCACATTTGCTGAACTTGGCATACAACTGATGTTCCCTGAGTTTTTCGAGAACTAAACGCAAATGCTCTTTGTGCTCCTCTTCATTCTTCGAGTATACCATTATATCATCAATGAACACCACAACAAACTTATCCAAATATTCCATGAACACCTTGTTCATCATGCTCATGAAGTAAGCAGGTCTTTAGTCAGTCCAAATGACATGACCGTATATTCATACAACCTGTACCATGTGGTGAATGCTGTCTTTGGTATATCCTTCTCTTGAATCTTCAGCTGGTGATACCCTGATCGCAGATTGATCTTCGAAAACACTTTAGCTCCTTGCAGCTGGTCAAACAAATCATTGATCATCGGCAGTGGGTATTTGTTCTTGATCGTCACCTCATTCAACGCCCGATAATCAACAACCATTCTCAAGGATCCATCCTTCTTCTCAACCAAGAGCACTGGGGCTCCCCACGGTGATGAACTTCGTCGAATGTGACCTTTCTCCAATAACTCCTTGATCTGCTTCTTAATCTCCTCCAGATCATTTGCGGGCATCCGGTATGGTCGCTTCGATATAGGCCCGGTGCCTGGCAACAGTTCTATCAAAAACTCGATGTCTCGATCTGGCGGCATGCCTGGTAATTCCTCTGGAAATACATCCGGGTAATCCTTTATGATAGGCACTTCCTCCTGAACAACTCCTAAGAGGGAATTCACTTGGCTCCTCATAGGCGCGTGCCTAGATACATACTTGATCCTTTTTCCCTCTGGGGTGGTGAGATAAATCGACTTACTAGCACAGTCAATGCTTCCTCCATACTTTGACATCCAGTCCATGCCTAATATCACATCCAATCCTTGTGACTTCAAAATTATTAGGTGGGACGGAAAAACATGGCTACCAATGGTTAAGGGTATCCGGTCGCACCATCGGCTAGCAATATACTCTCCTCCAGGTGAACTTACTAACAGAGGGGTCCTAAGGGCTTGGGTTGGTAATTTAAACTTATCCACGAATCCCCTTGATATGTATGAATGTGATGCACCAGTATCAAAAAGAACAAGGGCGGTAAAAGACTTAACCAAAAACTTACCGATAACCGCGTCTGGCTGCTCTTCAACCTCCTCCACGTTAACGTGGTTCACTTGTCCTTTGTTGGATTGGGCTTCTTCCCAGCGCTCCCATTATCGTTTCCATTCTTCGCTTCATGGCACTCCGTGGCATAGTGTCCAGTCTTCCCGCACTTGAAGCAAGTAATGTGACTTAGGTCTCTCTTGGCGGGTGTGGCTGGATTGGAGCGGTTCTGATTGTTGCTTATTCCGTTCCCAGTCCCATTCTTAGAACCATTGTGGTTATGCGAACTTCCTCCGGTGTGGTTATGACCTCCATGGTTATGAACAAGTCCTCTCGAGTTCGGGTTAGACGGGGCTCCTGCTGAGCTCTAGAATTGTATCTTCCTTGCCCATACTTCCTCTTACGGCTCTCAATCTGCTGTTGCTTCCCTTCAATCATAAGAGCCTTATCTAACAACTCCTGGTAGTCGTTGAATGTTGCCACCATCAGCTGCATGCTCATCTCATCATTCAGCCCTTCCATAAATTTCTCCTGCTTCGCGGCATCTGTGGCCACATCATCAGGGGCATAGCGAGATAACTTGCTAAACTCATCCACGTACTGAGCTACAGTACGGTTTCCCTGGCGTAAGTTGCGGAACTCACGCTTCTTGATGTTCATAGCTCCAGTTGAGACATGGGTTGTGCGGAAAGCTTGCTGAAATTGATCCCAAGTGACGTTGGCTATGGGGGAAGTGGCTGTATAATTCTCCCACCATGGGGCTGCTGGTCCATCCAATTGATGTGCGGCAAAGCGCACCTTCTCAGCATCTGTGCAACCTGCGGTGGTCAATTCCCTTCCAATACGGCGTAGCCAATCATCAGCAACTATAGGCTCGGTGCTACTGGAAAACGCCGGCGGCTGCAACCTCAGAAAGCGAGCTAAATTGTCAACTGGAGGCGGGTTGTTGTTGTTGTTGTCTTGGTTCTGGACTAACAATTGCATCAAGGCATTCTGCTGCTGGATCAACTGAGTGAGCTCTGGCGGGAAGGCAAATCCGGTGTCACATCTCGGAGGCATCTGATGGGTTTAGAGGGGAGAGATTAGAATAGAATAGGGGTCTAGCGAGAGAACACTACCCATATGCACATGAGACAAACACAATCATATCACTCAATCAAGCAAGCAAGGGCATA
Organism: Triticum aestivum; assembly: GCF_018294505.1. Taxonomy (NCBI): domain Eukaryota; kingdom Viridiplantae; phylum Streptophyta; class Magnoliopsida; order Poales; family Poaceae; genus Triticum; species Triticum aestivum. The sequence goes on from NC_057799.1 coordinate 536,111,255, forward strand.
CAAACGGTCTAGAACTATCGTTGAAAGTGCTCAATTACTACTATATACATGGGGGAACACTACTAATCATTTGGTGGTCATCTAGAAATTTTGATCGGTAGAAGACTCCATGATGTCTGCTCCAGCTTCGTCTTCAAAGTCATCTTCACTGGGTCGGAGTCGGTGTCGTCGATGATGATGTAGTTCTCCGGGCAAGTGGAATCGTCGTCCTCTCCTCCTGACGCGGGGTCTCCCATGAATACACCGATCTTCTTTATCGGGTCGTCATTCTTCTCCAATAGTGTTGCAATTTCCTCCTCGTATCCATCGCGTGTAGACTTGAGTTCTTCTTCCAGCTCGATGATCCTTGTCTTCGCCTTCTTCAAATCTATCATGTATGCGCACATCTGATTCTCCTGGCATCGAATGTGCTGGTTTAACTCCTGGATGAAATCTGCAATGGATATGTCCTTCTTGGTGTTGATCATCTCCCATTGCTCATCTCGGCACCCACATATCTGGTAGATAGTGTCCTTGAGCTCCTTGCTGTAGACTTCTCCAATACGTCCCATGGCAATGTGGGCTGCCATGCTCTTGCCTAGACTCCAGGTTGGTGCATCAAAGGAAAACTCTATGGGCTCAGTGATTGGCGCGAACGTCCTTCCTGGAACTTGAACTCGAATCATCCAGTGCTCCTCTTCTGGTAAAGTGGAGTTGTAGGTCTCGGTGAAGCTTGGTATTCCGATGTTCAGGTACCTAGTGACTTCCTTCAAGTGGCGTCCAAAGGGTGCATTTTCATCCGGTTGTGCAAACATGTTCCTCGAATCCGCCATCCTAAAGAGTAGAAAATGGAGAGGGGTCAGAAATGAGTAGAGAAGAGTGACCTATGGTTTATCTTAGTGGTCGTGTCCTACACTCAGCGTGTGCTCTGATACCATCTTGTAGCGATCCGACCTCAAACGGTCAAGTCTCTGTGCTTCCGTGTCATCCCTGGATCGGTAATGCTGACACACACAGTACTCGAAGGATTTATAACAGAGTAGCAATCACACACTTATTACATCGAATGTCTCAAAAGAGAACTTATTACAATGAAAATGGCATAAGGCCATCTAATACGATAACAGCGGAAGGCTTGGAAGATAAAGTGAGTCCATCAACTCCAACGGCATAGCTGAGCTGCACGGCAACAACCTAACGAACCTTACTCCTCGTCTGAAAAGTCTGCAACATAATACATTGCAGCCCGAAAACGGATCAGCACATGGAATACGCTGGCAATATTACACAGTAGAGCAAGAACAGAATAAATGCTATCACTACATGCATATTTGGCTGGTGGAAAGCTCTATGGTTATAGTTTTGCGAAAAGCCAATTTTTCCCTGCAACAAAGGAATAGATTTTATTTAACTATCATGGTAGTTGAAACATCATTGAGAAGGTTCCTCCAACTCACTCCCAATTAAAAGTAATTATAAACCCAACAATACTAAATTAAAGTGATGAGATACTTAGGATAATCCAAGTACTAGATACTCAAGATGTCCATAACCGGGGACACGGCTAACCATGATTAGATTGTACACTCTGCAGAGGTTTGCGCACTTTTCCCCACAAGACTCGATCTCCTCCGTTGGATTTCCCACGCTACATGGTGTTTGAGAAACGGATGACCGAGACACAGTCTTTCAGAAGCATTAACTCTAACCCCGGGTAGACAGTACCAACCTACATCCCTCTACATCTGCTAGCCTACCACTTGAAGAGGTCATGCAACTTACTCAACTATGCTAGAGCCCATAATATCTTGTGGCTGCACACGGAAGTTTCTAGCATGAAATATCTCAGTTCCCTTTGAGCCTGGGTGGCGGACCTTAGGATGATCACACGGGTACTCCGGGATATCCTAGGACAACACTGGATTCTCCAGGTGCCCGACAAGCAATCCACCCAGATGTGTATTAAAGTTGCCACCTTAAGTTTAACCATTAATTAACAAACTCACATCTGTCATGGATTCAGTCACCCAAACCACGTCTACGAGCATAGCATAGCAATATAAGCATTTCGTAGAAGTAACTCCCAAGGGTTTTATAATAACAGGGCAATAGGTTCTACCTCATCAACTACTTCCCAATACCCACAAGTTAATCACATCCTATTCATGCAGTGTTTGAGGATTGGAGCTAATGCATAAAAACTGGGTATGAAAAGAGTATGATCAATGTGTTACTTGCCTTGCTGACGATCCGCCAAACCTAGGGACTCGTAGTAGCATGCTTCGCACTCCGGGAATTCTATCACAAACAAACAATAGCATACATAAGCAATCAATCACAGATGCACGGGCAAAACTCAAATAAGAAGAAATGACCAGAAATTTCAACTTAAGAACTCCGGTTTGCAAAAAGAATCAAATCAAACGGAGCAATGAAACTCAAACTTCGAAAGAAACAAGATCCCATTACTAATCTGGACTAAAGTCAAATTTTACAGTACCAAAATCTTGTTCAAGTTGATTAAACAGAAAGAGGGTTTCGAGATGAAGATCCAGGCGCTTGAATCGCCTGATTTCGATAAACGAGCGAAAAGATAAACTAAAACAAAAATCGGATCAGAAATCGCGATCGAAAATAATCGCGAAAAAACCCGAGAAAAAGAAAAACTAACGAACAGGCTAATGAACGAACGTTCGTTGTCTATGACTAACAGGCGAAAACCGTTCGTTAAAACAAATGTACGGACGAACGTACGCAAAATAAACTAAACCGAGAAAACCGGCGAACCGATCTAAAAAAACAAACTATGATTTTTTCTAAAAAACCCGACGGTTTTTACCTAAACCGAAAAAAACCGAGCGGCTCCGGATCGGATCGGATCGGCGGCGGCAGCTCCGGCAGCGAGGCGGCGGCTCCGGCGGTGCGTGGTGGGGCTGTGGGGTGGCGGCGACGGCGGGGTGGTGCGGCGCAGCGGCGGTGCAAGCCGAGGCGCGGCGGGCGGTGGCGGGCGGCGACGGCTGCTGCTGCTGCTTG
>NC_057799.1:536114579-536135652 GCF_018294505.1 Triticum aestivum
CGATTTGGGGCGGCGGCGGGGGGCTATTTAAGAGGGGGAGGGGCAGGGTCGGCTTGGGGAAGGGGCGGGAGGAGTCCCGGGCGGCGACGGCGGCGGCTGCCGCGTCCTGGTCGGACTCGGGCACGGGGAGGCGGTGGAGCGGGGTTGGGCCAGCCTGGCTCGGCTGGGCTTCGGCCCAATCGGGGGCTGAAGTTTTTTTTAAACAGATTCCGTCGAAAATAAATCCTAAAAAAATAAATAAATATCTAAAAATGCCAAAACAAATTTTCACCGTCTAAATAAAATATTTAGAACAAGATGAACATTTTCTTGGCCCTAAAATGCAATTTTTCAAACATGCAATTTTTCTAATGCAAATAAAACAGCAATAAAACCCGAATAAAATCAAATATTTGATTTTAATATTTTTCCTCCAATATTTCATTTATTTTGAAGAAGTCATATTATCTCCTCTCATATATTTTAATACAAAATATTTTTCGGAGAGAAAAATAATTAAAACAAATAATCCTCATTTCAATATTTGATAAAACTCAAATATGAAAACAGTGAAATCCCCAACTCTCTCCGAGGGTCCTTGAGTTTCTTAAAAGTTCGAGGATCGCGAAACGAATATGGAATAAAATATGATATGCATGAATGATCTATGTATAACATTCCAAATTGAAAATTTGAGATGTTACAGGGGATGTGGCTAGGGTTTCGAGACTCCGTCTGGTTTATTCACGTTTCACAACTAAACCAAGTAGCCGAAGGAAAGAAAAAACGAATGAAGCGGAAGCAGAGTGAACTTATAGATGAGGAACCCTCGCCAACCTGGATCTCCTGCAATGTTTGGACACTAGGTTCCGCAGTAGTCTCCTCCTGACCAGCCATGGCGGAGAGGGTCAGGATAGAGAGGAGTGGATGGCCTGGCGGTGGGCAGAGGGGGGAAGAGTGTGTGGCTAGGGTTTTGAAACTTCGTCCCTCCGCCTTAAATAGCCGGAGCTTGGCCTTGCGCGACGAGCCAGACCGGCGTCACCGGAGGAGACATCCGTCGGACCCTTGGGTTTCCGTGGCGGCGCCACATGGCGTTCACACCCGAATAGGTGGAGACGCTCGTCGAAACGTTGTGTTTCCGCAATCAACGCACGAACGTGGCTCCGCGTAAAACACAAGCATGCCTCCCTCGGCATCCTGACCGTGCCTGGCCTGGTAATATAGTCAACGGATGCATTTGGAACACAAAGAGACACGAAGGTGACTCTGGATAATTACAGGTCATGCGTTTGTGGGCTTGACAACCGTGCCTGTGACCTAGAACACTGACACACAGAAAGTCGTCTTCATGCGTAAAGGACCGCGACGCTACTAAACATATAAAGTCGCCTTCATGCATTTGAGTTAAAATCTTACAATGAAAACAATTCTAACAAGGACAGTCACCCGATTCTATTAGGTTTCCGTAATAAACGCACAAACGTGACTCCGAGTAAGAACAAACTATGCCTTCGAGGGCTTGACGTCCATGCCTCTCCTTTTGACCAAGCCCACTGACTCATTCGGAATACAATCAGAAAACCTTTATGCGTGACTCCATATAATAACACGCCATGCCTTTGAGGGTTGTATGCCCATACTTGTGACCCTTGACACTGAAACACAGACAGCCACTGTGACACCCAAGTTTTTATTTGGATTTTTCAAAAGATTTTTATTTGACTTGAGGGGAGTGATTTAAATCTTTCTTCAAGAGAACTCTCACTCTCAAATATTTTTCTTTATGGCAAAAGTTTTATTTGGATTCAACCAAGATCTGTCTTTGGTCTTGGAGGTTCTTGCTTTTCATTTGGACTCAAGACAAAACATATTTTCACTTGGGAATTGACTTTTGAAAATCTCCTTGATATTTGCACTATGGCTTTTGGAAAATCCTTTGCCACTTTCAATAATTCCTTCTTGCCATGGCCTTAGTGCAAATCCCCTCTCCTAACCCTTCCCTCATCTTTGGATCATGTTTGGCATCAAATCCAGCAAGTTGAACCTCCCCATGTATCTATTTCCATTTAAATCTTATTCAAACAAATTTCTGCCTTCTCTTCTAGCACTTGGAGATTTACAAAGGAACTCCACTTTCTGTCTTGATTTTTGCCCCCAAACCTTTTTCCCCTCCTAGTCCTTTGAACCCTCAATCAAGAACCATGAAGATCCACTGGTCTTCAGTTCAAATTTTTCAAACTACACCTGCTGCAAGTTTGGACCAGATTTGTCAAATTTGGTGAAATTCATTCAAAACCTTCTCCAAAAATTCCAAGTAAAATCAGGCAGCCTCTGGGTGCATTGAGTGGTCATCTCACCAAGTTACAGCTCCAGAAAAATTCATCTCATTGCAAAATCTTTCTGTCGAACACCTGCAGTGCACTGTCTATGTCAAGTTCAGAAAGTTCAGAGAACACTGCAATGGCGTGCTGTCGTTTTCTTCAGAGAAGGACATCGATCTCGCCAGTACCACCACGTCGCCTTGCTCCTCGTCCCCGCCCTCTTGTTCCTGCACCGCACGAACGCCTGGCGCCTTGCGGGCGTCAGCGACGAGCAGCAGAAGGTGCGCCGCCCCGTGACCGACGTCGGCGGCGGCTTTGCGGACGCCAGCGGGAGACACGGCGCCGGCGACGCCACCCAGCGCCGCCCAAACCACCGGAGCTCGCCGCGTGGCCTTCCACTCCCCCGAACGCGCTGCCGCTCTCGTCGTGAACTGCAGGGCGCGGAGCGCGCTCTCTGCCGCCGTTGAGCCCGTGCGGTCACCTCACCGTGGACCGACGCCATTACGCCAAGACCGACCCCGTTTAGCTGTGAAACGACTCAAGTAACCTCCACTGATGCTTCCTGGCCACTCAAACCTCCTGCCAATCCACTGCTCCGCCGTAATCGCTCGCCGGAGATTCTCCGTTCACGGCCACCCCGTCGATCGGCCTATAATAGAGGCCCCGAGCTTCAACTCGAGTAACACCATCCCTGCACTCCCCCTAGAGTAAGCCTAGCCACTGGTAGAGCCCCGAGGAGGTCCCCTTCCTCGACTCCGGCCGCCGCGACCCGCCACGGGATCCAGCCCGATTCGCCCCCGTGTGTGCTCCTCCGCTCCCATTCTCTTGCCAATAGCTTCACCTTGCCTCAATTCGTACTTTGCAGCCCTCCACCGGAGTTCCCCATCCTCACCCGAGCCGCCGTCCGCCGGAGATAGTGTCGCCGTCGACGTGGTGCCCCCCGTTGGACGAGTCCACCACCCACCGACGCGGAAGAAGACGCTGAAGCTCTTGGTACCCTCCATTTCTCCTAACTCGCCGTGGTTCGACGCCGGCGTCCACCGCAGTCTTCGGGCGCCGGCGAGCTTTTTAAACCTGACAGGTGGACCCCGCCTGTCAGCCTCTATTCTATTCTCCTTTGAACCGTTTTGTGTTGGCGCCTTCGGGCAAATACGTTTTCTCCTTTGCGCTTGTGCATTCCCAACCGAAGCGTTTTCTGTTTTCTCAGTTAGAACCCTGGAACTTTTCTGTTTCATTACAGATAAGTCCCTGGACAGAAACCTTTATAACTTTTTAATAAAAAGGAATTTTTGAGTGATTCTTTTTCTGACAGTCTTCAAATTTTGTCTAGTTTTTTATGGGATTTATTTGAAAATTATTTGGAAAAGTTTCTGTGCAAGTGTTGGTTTTCACGTTAGTACCCGTTTCGTGATTGCCGTAGGTTCCGGAAGAGGTGACGGAGCCGCGAACTTCGCTGAGCTAGACTCCGACCTCTCCGAACCAGGCAAGCATGTTTTGAACATTTCATATGACAGGTGTTTTACATGTTCATGTGAGAGTTTGTGCGTGGCATATGAGTGTTGGTAAATACCTCGTTGCTTGTAAGGCAACGACCCGGTTGTTCCAAAGTCGCGATGATCTCTGATGAGAGATGGCCTAATCATGTGGTGACATGAAGGGAAGCAAGGTGGTACTGTTGTAGCATACCAACCTTGCGTCATCCGACTTTCTCCGACGTTAACGTGGTTGGAGCCACGTTATCGTTCTTTTCTCGCATGTTCCAAAGTCGCGATGATCTCTGATGAGAGATGGCCTAATCATGTGGTGACATGAAGGGCAGCAAGGTGGTACTGTTGTAGCATACCAACCTTGCGTCATCCGACTTTCTCCGACGTTAACGTGGTTGGAGCCACGTTATCGTTCTTTTCCCGCATGTTCCAAAGTTGCGATGGTCTCTGATGAGAGATGGCCTAATCATGTGGTGACATGAAGGGCAGCAAGGTGGTACTGTTGTAGCATACCAGCCTTGCGTCATACGACTTCCTCCGACGTTAACGTGGTTGGAGCCACGTTACCGTTCTTTCCCCTTTCCGTGCTACCACATGTCTCATTGCCAGGATGCGGTTTAGTAAGTTGGTAACCTCTTTCCGTGTACACACCAAACAGAGAGGCCGGGATGATGGTACCTTGGCCCAGGATTAAAGCCAGTCATCCGGTCAGGGGGCATGGGTGTTTCCGGTTGGGACCGAGAGGGGGGCACCCCCTTAGAGCGCGCGTATAGAAATTTGATCCCATGCTACGCGAGGTTGTAGCCTCCCCGTCTCAAGGTTTTTCTTGAATGTTGCCGAGGGTGATCCCTGGCTTCGGATGGTTGAATTGGGTGTGTACTGGTTAGACGTGTTTCTTCCAAAACACCGTAGACGGAACTAGTCCCCGTGACTACTGAAATCCGTTGGCTGTGGTTAAGTACAAACTCTGCAGAGTCAATTCTTTCCAAATCATCGTATCCATGATCAAGTAATGAAAACATTATATCCATATCTATCCGTGTGAAAAACTTGTCCCCGGTGAACAAGCTCAAGTGGTAAATCCAGTTTTATTGTTATTCCTGTGGATGGACTAACTTTATATTTGTCGCATGCTTGTGATAATTTATGTTCCCGAACGATTGTATTATTGAGCTGTGATATAAGCCCTTTATGTGACGTCACGCAGATGTCCGACTGTGGCGTGTACCTGTTTTCTTACTTTAAATATAAGCCCTTTATGTGATGTCGCTCAGACGTCCGACTGTGGCATGCACTGTCTTTATTTTCTGTTATAAGCCCTTTATGTGGTGTCGCCTCGACGCCCGACTGTGGCATTATTATTCCGCATTTTCCGCTCGAGGTGTCTTTCAGACACTCGTTTGGCACCTGTATTATTATTCCGCATTTTCCACTCGAGGAGTCTTTCAGACACTCGTTTGGCACCTGCATTATTATTCCGCATTTTCCGCTCGAGGAGTCTTTCAGACACTCGTTTGGCACCTGTATTATTATTCCGCATTTTCCGCTCGAGGAGTCTTTCAGACACTCGTTTGGCACCAGTATTACTATTCTGCAGTTTCCGCTCGAGGCGTCATTCAGACCCTCGCTTGGCACCCAGTATTTATTATCTCTATGTCTGATCGCACTGGTTAATTTGTTCATGTGCTTCATGTTTACATTTGTTATACCTTATGTCCGAACTGTCTTGCGAGTACTTTCATAGTACTCACCTGGCTTGTTGATTTGGCCAGATGTTGACGAAGGCGATCTCTTGGATGAAGAGTTTGATAGCGCGTCCGATGCCTAGAGGAGTCCCAGTCAGTCCTGCGCGATCTCGGATTTTGGTCACTTGTATTGTATACGCTTCCGCCACCCGCAATAAGTATTCTCGAGCCTCACTCCGACGCTCGATGAGCTGTAGTCTTCTGGAATCATATCACTCGCTTCGCGATGATATTTCCACCACCGTTATTATCGTGAGTTAGTAGTTTGCCACCCTATCCGCCGTCTTGTTTTAGCGGCGTGCATGTAATAAATTGTTGGGCAGTCTCTGCTCAACCTTGTATTATATTTAGTACTCCTGGTATTTTTTCTTCTGTGACCAAGATATTGTCTACCAGTGAGAAGGAATTCGTCCTCGCTGGTCCGTAAAAGGGATTGGTCTCTCAATAATTATTTTATTGAAAAACCGGTCGTGACAAGCTTGGTATCAGAGCCAGGCTGACTGTAGGAAGCCACTAGGTGCGATCGCTAATCGGTTATTAGCGTCTTTTGTGCTTTTTCAGCATTTTGCAATTGTAGCTATTTTCTGTTGGTCATCATAAATTTATGACATGACTACTCAGAATTTTTGCCTACTTTTGTAGATGGCTGGCAGCAGCTGTGAGAACCGAGTATTCACCAACGTGCCCGAGTGGTTTGTCAAGCTCCTCGTCTCCATCACCAAGCTCGCGATCGGGCCAGCAGCTCGCCCGGAGTTCACACTCTACCAGCACAAGCTCAGTGACGACGTGTCTATGCACCAAGCTGTGGTGCAGTTCAAGGGAGGACGTTCTGCTGCTCGCCACTTCCGTTTTGTGGGAAGGGCCATGCCTACGGAGAGGCATGCCATGCAGATGGCTGCCCGCGAGGCGATAGCTCGCCTTCGGGACATCCTTCCTACGATGAAGACTCGTCGCTACCGCTACCTCCCATGCCATGTGCCTTACACCAGCCACTATGCGTTTGCCTGCCATCGGGGAGAACGAGATGAAGCCATCGAGATGGTTGTGGAGTATCTCAAGGCTCTGGAGGAGTCTTTCGACAACCTCGTAGATGATCTTGTGGCTGCCCGCATGGACTTAGTCCGGGGTGGTCCTGCCAGCAGGAAGGAGCTTCTCCACACGGCGCCGCCTCTGACATTCGTCTCGTGTTCAGCCTCGTATGTACCGGCCATTTTGGCCACTGCTCGCCATGTGCCTACCACTGAGGAGTTCGACCGAGTCATCGCTCCTACTCCAGTCAGAGCCGCACCACCTGCCGCACACGCTCTACCACCAGTCGCCCCCGCACCATCACCGCAGCGCAGCGTCACACGCCAGGAGCCAGCTAGAGAGGAGGTGGAGGTTGATTCTCCTGGACCGCTGAGCCTTGCCATCGGCAAGGGGAAGGAGATCTTCACCATCTCCGACTGAGAGTACCGATTAGCCGCGTGTTATGCCTGCCTGTATGACGTGCTGTTTATTCCTGTATGATAGTTTGTATTGGTGTGTTTGCTGCCTTCCGGAGTAGTACGCTAGTTTTAATAACATGTCAGGATGTGTACGCGCATCCTGAGTGCTGTATCACGTGTTTGCTTTTCGCATGTAAGATTTATGTTAAGCACTTCTTCTCCATAAAAAATCATTTGTGTTTCTTTGAAAACCTTGAAGCCTTTTGATTATTGCCATTGCGAGTTTTTTTCTTGTGCTACACAGTTTTTCTCATGGGTTTTGCAAATAATACCCCAGACTGGAAAAATGTCTCGCTCGTGGAATCGCTCCATGCCCAATCAGCCAGAAGAGGTTTACGGGACACAGACCAGCAACAATTTCACTCAGGGTCAGTCCAGCCAACAAGACAGCGAAGCAGCACTGTCTCAAGTATGCCGTCTCTTCGAGCAAAGCCAGCAACAGCACCAAGAGATGATGAAACATGTCATCAATATGGGAAACCACCGTGAACCCTATCAACCACATTCCAAGTTATCCGAGTTACAGAAGACTCGCCCCTCAACTTTTGCTCACACCGATAGGCCGCTGGAAGCCGATGATTGGCTTCGTGACATTGAAAGGAAACTGATTATTGCTCAGTGCTCAGATCATGAGAAGGTGCTTTATGCACCACACTACCTTACTGGAGCAGCCGCAGCATGGTGGGAAAACTTCCTGCACATGCATCCCAGGGAACACAACATCACCTGGGAAGAGTTCAAGGAAGGCTTCCGTGGGGCACACATCCCCAGGAGCATCCTAAAGATCAAGAAGAGGGAATTTGATGACCTGAAGCAGAGAGGCATGTCAGTAACAGAATACAATGGTCAGTTTACCCAGCTGTCTCGTTATGCCTACGACGAGCGCATGACAGAAAATAAGAAGATGGAAAAATTCCTGGACGGCCTGGCACCAGCACTGAGATGCCAACTGATTGTGCACACCTTTCCGGATTTTAAGATGCTGGTGGACAAGGCCATCACCTTGGAGAATGAGCGCCGTAGTCTGGAAGATATCCGTAAGCGGAAGAGGGACAAGACGACTCTTGCCCGCAGCAACCGAGGCAAGACTGAGGTCCCAAGGACAGACGCAAGGAAATCCACGACTACTGAGCCAAGGCCCGTCGGACAGTTCCATGCCAGGGACAAGGAGTTCACATACCGTCCAGGGGTCACCTGCTATGCTTGTGGTCAACAAGGGCATTATGCTAAACAGTGCCCGAAGCCAAGAGACTTGGCACCCAAGCCGAACAATGGTGGAAACAATCCAGCCCCCAAGCGCAACAACTTCAACCCCAGCAACAACCACAGGAAGGGTCACCTGAACCATGTGACCAGGGAAGAAGCGCAGAATGCCCCAGACATCGTGCTCGGTACGTTCCCTGTCAACACAGTACCTGCCACGGTTTTGTTTGATTCTGGAGCTTCCCATTCGTTCGTTTCAAAGAGTTTTGTTTCGCAACACGGTTTTCCGATACTTCCCTTGGAAAAATCTATGATCATCAAGTCCCCCGGAAATAAGCAAATCGCTCAAGGTTACTGCCAAGGAGTGGTCATTGAGTTCGAAGGACTACAGTTCCACGCGAATCTCATCGTGTTGGAAAGTAAAGGACTGGATGTCATTTTAGGGATGGACTGGTTAACCACCAACAAAGGATTCATCGACTGTTTCAATCGGACAGTGATTCTCACTCACCATCACGGCAAGACAATAAGAGTATCCGCTCAAGAAAGGCCACGATCACAGAAACCAAAACTAAACAAAATGGACATTGCAGAACTGAGAAAAGTTCCAGTGGTATGCGAGTTTTCTGATGTATTCCTGGAAGAACTACCAGGCATGCCACCAGACCGAGAGATAGAATTCAGCATTGAACTAGCACCTGGCATTGCTCCCATCTATAAGAAGCCGTATAGAATGGCACCCTCAGAATTGGTGGAGTTGAAGAAGCAGATAAAGGAATTGTTGGACAAAGGATTTATTCGAGCTAGCTCCTCACCTTGGGGTTCGCCTGTGTTGTTCGCCAAAAAGAAAGATGGGACACTGAGGCTGTGCATAGACTATCGAGCCCTCAATATGGTCACCATCAAAAACAAATATCCGATGCCACGAATAAATGATTTGTTTGACCAGCTCGCACAGGCCAAGGTATTCTCAAAAATTGATTTGAGATCGGGATATCACCAATTGAAGGTACGGACGGAAGATATCCCCAAGACAGCTTTCACTTCCAGATATGGGTTATACGAGTTCACAGTGATGCCTTTTGGACTAACGAACGCCCCCGCATATTTCGTCCACCTCATGAACAAAGTGTTCATGAAATTCATGGACAAATTTGTGGTGGTATTCATTGACGACATTCTGGTTTACTCAAGGACACCAGAAGAGCATGCTTAGCACCTCAGAATTATTTTGGGAGAATTGAGGAAACATCAGTTGTACGCCAAATTTAGCAAGTGCGAATTTTGGCTAAGACAAGTTGGCTTCTTGGGCCATATACTGAACCAAGAAGGCGTGGCCGTAGACCCAGAAAAAGTCAAGGCCATACTGGACTGGAAGCCACCCGGCAATGTTACTGATGTGCGGAGTTTCCTGGGAATGGCCGGATATTACAGGAGATTTATTGCAGGATTCTCCACTGTGGCGAAACCTATGACACAGTTACTCAAGAAGGACAAGAAATTTGTATGGACGGAAGCATGCGAGCAGAGCTTCCAAGAACTCAAGAAGAAGCTGACAACCGCACCGGTCTTAACTGTGCCAGACATACACAAGAGCTTTGAGGTGTATTGTGACGCATCCCGAAAAGGACTCGGATGCGTACTAATGCAGGATGGCAAGGTTGTCGCATATGCCTCCAGGCAGCTGCGAAAACATGAGGAAAATTACCCAACACATGACTTGGAGCTAGCAGCAGTCATACATGCACTCAAGGAGTGGAGGCACTTTCTGTTGGGAAATCGCTGTGAAATATATACGGACCATAAGAGCCTCAAATATATTTTCACACAGCCAGAGCTGAATTTACGCCAACGACGCTGGTTGGAACTGGTCAAAGACTATGACGTCGGCATTCACTACCACCCAGGGAAAGCAAATGTAGTGGCCGATGCCCTTAGTCGAAACCCCAGCCCGGACAGTGACGGTCAGCAAGATTTGAGGCCTGAGTTTCAGCGAGAGTTCGCTAGGCTCAACATGATGTTAGTCTCTGAGGGCACCGTATCAAATCTGGAGATACAACCCACCCTGGTGGAACAAATTAAGAAGGCTCAACAGGGACATCCCAGCATTGAAGGCATAAAGAAGAAAATGAATCTTCGTAAGACTTCCGAGTTCGTCACCGACAGTGAAGGAACATTATGGTACCGAGACAGACTTTGCGTGCCTAACATTGAGGAACTCAAGCAACAGGTCTTGACAGAAAGCCACACCGCTCCATACTCGATTCATCCTGGAGGAACCAAAATGTACAAGGACATTCAGGAAAGGTTTTGGTGGCACGGTATGAAAAGAGATATAGCCACATTCATTGCTTGTTGCGATTCGTGTCAGCGCATCAAGGCCGAGCATCAAAAGCCAGCAGGGCTACTCCAGCCAAACAGGATACCGGAGTGGAAATGGGATGAAATAGGAATGGATTACATCGTCGGACTACCCCGATCACAGCGTGGGAATGACGCCATATGGGTCATCACAGACCGACTAACCAAAGTTGCTCATTTCATTCCCGTGAAGACTACCTACTCCACACAAATACTGGCAAAGCTTTATCTGTCTCGTATAGTTTGCTTGCACGGAGTCCCAAAGACTATAATATCAGACCGAGGCACCCAATTTGTCTCCAAATTTTGGGATCACCTACAACAAGCTCTGGGCACACAACTAGCTTTCAGTACAGCATACAACCCTCAGACTGATGGACAAACGGAACGTGTGAACCAGATCCTAGAGGATATGCTAAGAGCCTGTGTGCTCACCTATGGATCCAGTTGGGAAGAGAGTTTGCCGTATGCCGAATTTGCTTACAACAATAGTTACCAAGCCAGCTTGCAAATGGCACCCTTTGAAGCATTGTACGGACGGAGGTGTCGTACCCCACTGAATTGGTCAGAAACAGGTGACAGCCGTATCTTCGGCCCAGACATGCTTAAAGAGGCCGAGGAGAAAGTTAAACAAATCCGGGACAGACTCAAGACAGCACAGAGCCGCCAAAAGAGCTACTATGATCAGAAGCACCGTGAGGTCAGCTTTGAACCCGGTGATTCCGTATACCTCCGAGTATCTCCTATGAGGGGTCTACAACGGTTCAAAATTAAGGGGAAGCTAGCCCCAAGATTTATTGGACCATTTTGTGTAAAGGCACGAAGAGGCACGGTAGCCTACCAACTAGACCTACCCAAGGAGCTGTCAGACGTCCATGACGTGTTCCACGTCTCACAGTTGAGAAAATGTGTGAGCAACCCAGAAAAGCATGTACCTCATGAGGACATTGATATGCAACCAGATCTCACCTACAGAGAAAGGCCAGTAAAGATTTTAGAAGAGTCTGAACGGAGGACCCGTCAGAAAACGACAAAGTTTTTCAGGGTTCAGTGGAGCAACCACACTGAGGATGAAGCTACATGGGAAAGAGAAGATTTCCTTCGAGCAGAGTATCCATATCTATTTGAGGATCAGCAGAAATCTCGAGGACGAGATTTTTCCTAAGGGGGTAGGTGTTGTGACACCCAAGTTTTTATTTGGATTTTTCAAAAGATTTTTATTTGACTTGAGGGGAGTGATTTAAATCTTTCTTCAAGAGAACTCTCACTCTCAAATATTTTTCTTTATGGCAAAAGTTTTATTTGGATTCAACCAAGATCTGTCTTTGGTCTTGGAGGTTCTTGCTTTTCATTTGGACTCAAGACAAAACATATTTTCACTTGGGAAATGACTTTTGAAAATCTCCTTGATATTTGCACTATGGCTTTTGGAAAATCCTTTGCCACTTTCAATAATTCCTTCTTGCCATGGCCTTAGTGCAAATCCCCTCTCCTAACCCTTCCCTCATCTTTGGATCATGTTTGTCATCAAATCCAGCAAGTTGAACCTCCCCATGTATCTATTTCCATTTAAATCTTATTCAAACAAATTTCTGCCTTCTCTTCTAGCACTTGGAGATTTACAAAGGAACTCCACTTTCTGTCTTGATTTTTGCCCCCAAACCTTTTTCCCCTCCTAGTCCTTTGAACCCTCAATCAAGAACCATGAAGATCCACTGGTCTTCAGTTCAAATTTTTCAAACTACACCTGCTGCAAGTTTGGACCAGATTTGTCAAATTTGGTGAAATTCATTCAAAACCTTCTCCAAAAATTCCAAGTAAAATCAGGCAGCCTCTGGGTGCATTGAGTGGTCATCTCACCAAGTTACAGCTCCAGAAAAATTCATCTCATTGCAAAATCTTTCTGTCGAACACCTGCAGTGCACTGTCTATGTCAAGTTCAGAAAGTTCAGAGAACACTGCAGTGGCCTGCTGTCGTTTTCTTCAGAGAAGGACATCGATCTCGCCAGTACCACCGCGTCGCCTTGCTCCTCGTCCCCGCCCTCTTATTCCTGCACCACACGAACGCCTGGCGCCTTGCGGGCGTCGGCGACGAGCAGCAGAAGGTGCGCCGCCCCGTGACCGATGCCGACGGCGGCTTTGCGGACGCCAGCGGGAGACACGGCGCCGACGACGCCACCCAGCACCGCCCAAACCACCAGAGCTCGCCGCGTGGCCTTCCACTCCCCCGAACGCGCTGCCGCTCTCGTCGTGAACCGCAGGGCGCGGAGCGCGCTCTCTGCCGCCGTTGAGCCTGTGCGGTCACCTCACCGTGGACCGACGCCATTACGCCAAGACCGACCCCGTTTAGCTGTGAAACGACTCCAGTAACCTCCACTGATGCTGCCTGGCCACTCAAACCTCCTGCCAATCCACTGCTCCGCCGTAATCGCTCGCCGGAGATTCTCCGTTCACGGCCACCCCGGTGATCGGCCTATAAATAGAGGCCCCGAGCTTCAACTCGAGCACCCACCATCCCTGCACTCCCCCTAGAGCAAGCCTAGCCACTGGTAGAGCCCCGAGGAGGTCCCCTTCCTCGACTCCGGCCGCCGCGACCCGCCACGGGATCCAGCCCGATTCGCCCCCGTGTGTGCTCCTCCGCCCCCATTCTCTTGCCAATAGCTTCACCTTGCATCCCTCGTTCTGACCCGCGCCTCAATTTGTAGTTTGCAGCCCTCCACCGGAGTTCCCCATCCTCACCCGAGCCGCCGTCCGCCGGAGATAGTGTCGCCGTCGACGTGGTGCTCCCCGTTGGACGAGTCCACCACCCACCGACGCGGAAGAAGACGCTGAAGCTCTTGGTACCCTCCGTTTCTCCTAACTCGCTGTGGTTCGACGCCGGCGTCCACCGCAGTCTTCGGGCGCCGGCGAGCTTTTTAAACCTGACAGGTGGACCCCGCCTGTCAGCCTCTATTCTATTCTCCTTCGAACCGTTTTCTGTTGGCGCCTTCGGGCAAATACGTTTTCTCCTTTGCGCTTGCACATTCCCAACCGAAGCATTTTCTGTTTTCTTAGTTAGAACCCTGGAACTTTTCTGTTTCATTACAGATAAGTCCCTGGACAGAAACCTTTATAACTTTTTAATAAAACGGAATTTTTGAGTGATTCTTTTTCTGACAATCTTCAAATTTTGTCTAGTTTTTTATGGGATTTATTTGAAAATTATTTGGAAAAGTTTCTGTGCAAGAGTTGGTTTTCACGTTAGTACCCGTTTCGTGATTGCCGTAGGTTCCGGAAGAGGTGACGGAGCCGCGAACTTCGCCGAGCTAGACTCCGACCTCTCCAAACCAGGCAAGCATGTTTTGAACATTTGATATGACAGGTGTTTTACATGTTCACGTGAGAGTTAGTGTGTGGCATATGAGTGTCGGTAAATACCTCGTTGCTTGTAAGGCAACGACCCGGTTGTTCCAAAGTCGCGATGATCTCTGATGAGAGATGGCCTAATCATGTGGTGACATGAAGGGCAGCAAGGTGGTACTGTTGTAGCATACCAACCTTGCGTCATCCGACTTTCTCCGACGTTAACGTGGTTGGAGCCACGTTATCGTTCTTTTCCCGCATGTTCCAAAGTCGCGATGATCTCTGATGAGAGATGGCCTAATCATGTGGTGACATGAAGGGCAGCAAGGTGGTACTGTTGTAGCATACCAACCTTGTGTCATCCAACTTTCTCCGACGTTAACGTGGTTGGAGCCACGTTATCGTTCTTTTCCCGCATGTTCCAAAGTTGCGATGCTCTCTGATGAGAGATGTCCTAATCATGTGGTGACATGAAGGGCAGCAAGGTGGTACTGTTGTAGCATACCAGCCTTGCGTCATACGACTTCCTCCGACGTTAACGTGGTTGGAGCCACGTTACCGTTCTTTCCCCTTTCCGTGCTACCACATGTCTCATTGCCAGGATGCGGTTTAGTAAGTTGGTAACCTCTTTCCGTGTACACACCAAACAGAGAGGCCGGGATGATGGTACCTTGGCCCAGGATTAAAGCCAGTCATCCGGTCAGGGGGCATGGGTGTTTCCGGTTGGGACCGAGAGGGGGGGCACCCCCTTAGAGCGCGCGTATAGAAATTTGATCCCATGCTACGCGAGGTTGTAGCCTCCCCGTCTCAAGGTTTTTCTTGAATGTTGCCGAGGGTGATCCCTGGCTTCGGATGGTTGAATTGGGTGTGTACTGGTTAGACGTGTTTCTTCCAAAACACCGTAGACGGAACTAGTCCTCGTGTCTACTGAAATCCGTTGGCTGTGGTTAAGTACAAACTCTGGAGAGTCAATTCTTTCCAAATCATCGTATCCATGATCAAGTAATGAAAACATTATATCCATATCTATCCGTGTGAAAAACTTGTCCCCGGTGAACAAGCTCAAGTGGTAAATCCAGTTTTATTGTTATTCCTATGGATGGACTAACTTTATATTTGTCGCATGCTTGTGATAATTTATGTTCCCGAACGATTGTATTATTGAGCTGTGATATAAGCCCTTTATGTGACGTCACGCAGACGTCCGACTGTGGCGTGTACCTGTTTTCTTACTTTAAATATAAGCCCTTTTATGTGATGTCGCTCAGACGTCCGACTGTGACATGCACTGTCTTTATTTTCTGTTATAAGCCCTTTATGTGGTGTCGCCTCGATGCCCGACTGTGGCATTATTATTCCGCATTTTCCGCTCGAGGAGTCTTTCAGACACTCGTTTGGCACCTGTATTATTATTCCGCATTTTCCGCTCGAGGAGTCTTTCAGACACTCGTTTGGCACCTGCATTATTATTTCGCATTTTCCGCTCGAGGAGTCTTTCAGACACTCGTTTGGCACCTGTATTATTATTCCGCATTTTCCGCTCGAGGAGTCTTTCAGACACTCGTTTGGCACCAGTATTACTATTCTGCAGTTTCCGCTCGAGGCGTCATTCAGACCCTCGCTTGGCACCTAGTATTTATTATCTCTATGTCTGATCGCACTGGTTAATTTGTTCATGTGCTTCATGTTTACATTTGTTATACCTTATGTCCGAACTGTCTTGTGAGTACTTTCATAGTACTCACCTGGCTTGTTGATTTGGCCAGATGTTGACGAAGGCAATCTCTTGGATGAAGAGTTTGATAGCGCGTCCGATGCCTAGAGGAGTCCCAGTCAGTCCTGCGTGATCCCGGATTTTGGTCACTTGTATTGTATACGCTTCCGCCACCCGCAATAAGTCTTCTCGAGCCTCACTCCGACGCTCGATGAGCTGTAGTCTTCTGGAATCATATCACTCGCTTCGCGATGATATTTCCACCACCGTTATTATCGTGAGTTAGTAGTTTGCCACCCTATCCGCCGTCTTGTTTTAGCGGCGTGCATGTAATAAATTGTTGGGCAGTCTCTGCTCAACCTTGTATTATATTTAGTGCTCCTGGTATTTTTTTCTTCTGTGACCGAGATATTGTCTACCAGTGAGAAGGAATTCTTCCTCGCTGGTCCGTAAAAGGGATTGGTCTCTCAATAATTATTTTATTGAAAAACCGGTCGTGACAGCCACGAACGTCGACACCTTTATCAAGAAAGAAGCGTGACACAATTCAGTACGGAACCGTGTCTGTATGGACTGCACGTCCGTGCTCTTAAATACAAGGAAATAAGCTTTTAAAAACAGCGTCTCTCTTATAGGCCAATCCGTGCCTCACAGAGTAAAGGTCCGTGGCTGTGCGTAAGACAAAGGTTCATCTCCGTGGGCTAAACGCCCGTGCATCTTCGTCTGATAGAGTCACAGGCTAGCGTGACTCTATGTAATACCACCGACCATGCCTTTGAGCGCTTCATGCCCGTGTCTATGACCCGTAACATTGAATCAAGGATGAGGCGGCTGCCGCGGGTTTCCGCTATAAACGCACGAACGTGACCCCGCGTAAAACACAAGCATGCCTGTCTGGGCCGCCATACCGTGCCTCTCCTAGTGATAGAGTCAACGGAATCATTTTGAACGGATCCCTCCACTCTTCTCCCCTTCCCTCCCGTCCCCAGTTATGTTTCGACGGGTGTCTCCTCGTATTCGGGTGTGAACGCCACATGGCGCCGCTTCGGAAACCCAAGGGTCCGGCGGGCGTCCCCTCCGGCGACGCCGCTCTGGCTCGTCGCCCGTGGCCAGGCTCCGGCTATTTAAGCTGGACAGAGTCTCGAAACCCTAGACACACCCTCTTCCTTGGTCTTTTCAGATCCACGCCACATATAGCGGTGTCGCAGGCAGTGCGATCCCAGCAACGGAGACGGAGATGGAGATCCACTCCGGTGTGCCATGCACCAAGAGGGCGAAGCTCGCGCCACCGGCGACGCCGTCCTCTGGTGGTTTGGCGGTAGCGGCTGGAAGCGGCGAGGGTGCGCCTACCGAATCCGAGGATCAGGAAGAGCAGTCTGGTCCGGACCGCATCAGCGACATCCCAGACGACATCCTCGGTGAGGTCATCTCCCGTCTCTCCAGTAGGGAGGGCATCCGCACTCGGATGCTCGCACGTCGTTGGCGCCCTGTTTGGCCGACCGCTCCTCTGAATCTTGACTGCCGTGAGATCCCTGTCGCTCGTCTTTTTAACGCCTTAGAAACAGTTCATGTCGAGATCATCAGTAGGGTCTCTGCCTATAGCGAGGATCTTGCTCGCATACGATACATCGGAACTTGGCATCAGGGAAAAACAGTTTCTGGTGATGGTTCGTGCCTTACAGAGTCCATCCTCTCCAGCCATGTGGGCGCAGTTCTCCACCTTTGTATACCGTCGTGCTACCTCTAATGCAGACCCTCTACTGTCCACGCCTGGCTTGAGTCCCCCAGATTGAAAAATCTCCAGGTGCTTGAGTTTTACTACCTATTTCCACGATTTGTGAAAAAAGCTGTCAAGCTATCACACACATGCTTTCATCTACGCCCTCACTACCGAAGTCCGTCTTTCGGTTTTCCTGTTCTCTGCGCACTGTCAGCTTTGCGTGTTGCCAGATACCAGACCATTATGTAGAGGTACTTGAACTACCACTCGTTAAGAGACTTTCGCTTGTTGAGGTTGATATATCAGACTTCTCGTTGCAAAGCATGATCAACTCTAGTTGCCCTGCACTCGAGTGCCTGCTGCTTGTTTGCAAAAAGGCATCGGATCACAA
Organism: Triticum aestivum; assembly: GCF_018294505.1. Classification (NCBI taxonomy): domain Eukaryota; kingdom Viridiplantae; phylum Streptophyta; class Magnoliopsida; order Poales; family Poaceae; genus Triticum; species Triticum aestivum. Next base: position 536,132,330 of record NC_057799.1, read on the forward strand.
TAAATTCCCGTAACCTTGTAAGCATCGGCATCTGTTGTGAGAAAGGAGAATTCATCATCGAGGATGCCCCCTCACTTCAAAGGTTGATCCACGATCTCCAGAGCAATAACATGGAGGTATTCATCGTCTCTGCACCCAAACTGGGGACATTGGGCAAATTTAGTATCTCGCTTGACTCCACAGGTCTTATGGTACTGACATTTCACAATAATTCCAGCTGCATTTCCTTGAGAAAGTAGTTTCATGTCATCCAACCTTTTGTTCTAATAATTTTATGTTTTATTTTCTATGTTATGTGAAGGGTTTGGCGACGGCCAGCCTATCTACATTGCGGCAATCTGTCAAAACCTTGTTTTTGGCCATGACTTATAAAGTGGACCTGGTCGTTCATTTGCTTAAGTGCCTTCCAAATCTGGAGAACTTGTTTGTTCAGGTGATGATTCTCACGCCCAATGAAAAGCTCATACCGTGCATAGTGCAACACTCCTTGCATCTCAAAAAGCTTATCTTACATTTTGTTTACAATGGATACACCCTATGTCTAGGCATGTTTTTTTATTATACATACATACGTATCTAGGGAAATGTTCGATGAACTGGTTGGGACGGGGGTCATGGAATTTATCGGTCATTTTTTCTTTCCATAGATCTTGAGTATCTTTCAACCTTTATGTGTTTTCAGGGAGGAAACGTTCCTGATGGTGCAAGAAATATTTGGCGTCGCAAGCACCGTGCGTTTCTCAAAGAACACACAATTCATTTAAAGACAGTAACGCTGGAAGATTATGAAAAAAGCGGGAAGAACACTAAGTTTGTGAGGTTCTTTATTCTGAATGCAACGGAGCTAGAGACCATGAGGATTAAGTTTCGCTTTCCCTCAGACTTCACGCAAGAATTTTACGAACAACAACAGAAGTTGTTCCTGTGGGAGAATAAAGTTTCCAAATGCGCCCATCTCAAGTTATCAGCATGCTGCAATCATATATGCTTGGATTTGAAACACAGGCGTGTTGAATGCCTGGATTTGTCAGATCCGTTCACTTGTGCCTGCTGGACACAGGGTTGTAGTTAGTTCCTCAAGCTAGTACAGTTAGATGTTGTTGCGCCAATCTGATTCTGTGTTATCTCTAAACATGGCTGAAGCCTTTTGCACCGTTTTGTAAGCTTGTTATAACAATGCTTTTGTGCTATGCACCCGCTGTTCTGAAAATTTGATAGTTTTATGTCACTATCGTGATGCTACAAAAACATTCGTGTGTGGTCGTCGACCAGGGAACAAAAACATTTGGAAGAGAAGAGGCACTGCCTTGCCTGTTCTGCAAGGAACGTGCATCTAGTGCATGTAAACCAGTGCGTCTGCAGTGACCAGATGGCACTACCTCCTTTCGTGGCAGACTGTACGTGCACATGGCCGTGGCTCTGCTTAATCTCAAACCGTGCTTCCAACGACCTCAGACTGTATGTGCCTTTCGTGTAAACGCATGTCCGTGAACGAGTTTATGTCTGAGTACAAACAATCGAGTCGGCACAGGCGTGCGTCGGCTTCAGGAGTAAGCGTGACTCTGTAGATTGTAGATTTTATGTGTGTCAGCGCTAGTGCGGTGCTCCTGTCTGACATAGGACCGTGCCTTTGACAGGTCAGTGCCACGTTACCAGAGGCATGGTTCCCCATGCCTGCCAAAGCGACATATGTGCCTTGCTTGATTACAGTAACCCATGTCTCGTGGAACGATCCAAGATGAAAGATTGTCGGATGCGCCTCGCTAGCAGCACGTTTCTTGAAATATAAAAATATTCAGGAGATCAATATTTGCTGTGCGTAGACCGTCACACACCCTCTGAAAGATTGCAAAAAATGAGATACATGCCTTTATTCAAGTAACCATGTCCAAGAATAAACTTATACTAGACGAGTATCCCTTGCAATGTTTTAAAAGAAGGCAACTGCTAATGATCATTCTTCGAGGATTGCCTTGATCATCAGGAGGTGATCAGTGTTCGCAAACCCTTGCCCCAAAAGATCACAGATGACGCTTTGCATCTTCTTTCTATTCTCCTTCAGCTTATGCACATCCTCCTTCAGAAAATCCCTGTCTAGCTTAATCTCACCCTTGTCGTCCTTAAGATTATGAATGGCACTTGTGAGAGACCTCTGAATGCGCTTGACGTCTTTATCAACGATACACATCTGCTTCTTCTGCCTGTCAATCTTCATGGTTGTTACATTAGTTCTTTCCACAGCTGCAACAAGATTCTCGAGCTTAAGGTTCACTTGTTCAATATCCATTTTAAGCCTGCTTATCTCTTCATTCTTTGCTTGCCTATCATCATTGCTCACATGTAACATCCCCTAGAGCTTGAGTAGGCACCTTTGCATAATGATAGGCCATGGGCGGTCAACCCATTCGACGACTCCATAGTTCACGCCTCTCAGCGAACAAAAAGGAACAAAATAAACGGAGACTACTAAAACTCTGGTGCACATATACTTGGTTTATAACCTTATTCAACTAACTATGAACCGTGTTTGTGCAATGTGGCACGTCAATGGTTAGGTACCCACAACACTAATTATGGTACTTCGCCCACCCTGTCTGTGGAGTTATTTCATAATTGTACTTAGTTTCTTTTAAGCCAGCTTGAATTAATCTGGAGCAACCTCTGCAGTCAACTTATTTGGAGAGTCTTTTTGAAGAATATACTGACCATTAAACAGAAGTCCCATTTGTAAACAAACATGAGAGTGTCTAGATCACTTCTTTTGTGTTCAATGATGTTTACCCTTTTATGTAAAGTAGAAGGACTACACAATGTTTCCTACAATCTACCGGATAACACAAGAAGAAATCGGTCTTCTTTGGAAGACTACAAGCCCTATATCCAAACAGTTTGATTCAACAAGAAAGTAGGCTCGGAATTTCGAAAGTGACTAACTTTCACAGCACAGCCGTAGAACCTCCTCCCCGTGTCACTTCCTTCAAAGGCCACACACTTGAGAGGCTTGGTATCGTGGAGAACGCAGTAGAGAGGACGGTCGAGCTCTTTGCCACAGAAATCATGGTCTTCGATGGTATCAGGGTTCTCCTACAAGGACACATGAATGTTAGAGCTCAGATCTTTTGTTTGGCAAACAAACCCCAGTTCAACGCTACGCATGTAGCAGGAAATCACCTACATAGAAATCAAAATCCAGCTCAAGGAAGTTCAAGCCTTCCTTCCTCCCCTCTTGTCCGAACTTTTGTGTCGACATGGCCCGGAGGATGTGAGCAGATGCGATGCCGTAGGCGGTGTCGAATTCGAGAGGACAGAAAGAGAGGGAGAGA